>NW_015505365.1:671306-712679 GCF_001515645.1 Sinocyclocheilus grahami
AACCAGACATATGTGTGTGTGTGTGTGTGTGTGTGTGTGTGTGTGTGTGTGTGTGTGTGTGTGTGTGTGTGTGTGTGTGAATTTGCATACAAATGTATGTATGTTTAGTGAATGTGGTCAGGTTGCTCTGATTCATCCATAGGGCAAAGACGAACTCTGATTTGAGTCTTTAAAGAAAAAATAATGCAGCCAAGAAGAAAATGCATGCATTTATTCACTGACTTACAGAGTTTCAGAGCTGCAGATATAAAAGATAAAATAAATGTCCCAATTTGAGTAAGAACATGTGCTCCCTTTTTGTAATAAATTGATCAAATTCACATTTTGACTTGAAAATTAACTACGACTGTAACTTAACTCCTGGTCAGTACATCAAAATACTGTTTAAAAGTCAACTTTTGCATTTATTTACTCAAAAATACAAGTCAAATTGTGAAATATTCTTAGAATTTAAAATAGCTGTGTTCTATTGTAATATATTTTAAAATGTAGTTTATTCCTGTGATGAATTTTCAGCATCATTACTCCAGTCTTCAGTGTCACATGATCTTTCAGAAATCATTCTAATATGCTGATTTGCTGCACAAGAAACATTTCTTCTTATTATTAATGTTGAAAACAGTTGTGCTGCTCCATACAGTATTTCTGGGAAAATGTTGATACTTTTTTTTTTTTCAGGATTCTTTGATGAACAGAAAGTTCAAATGAACAGCATTTACAGTATTTGAAACGGAAATCTTTTGTAACATTATAAATGTCTTTACTTTTGTCACTTTTGATCAGTTTAATGCATATTTGCTGAATGGAATTATTCATTTCTTAAAAAAAAATAGACTTATTGAACATTTTGGCCATTTTTAGACCTTGGTCACTCTATGCTTTCATTGCATGGAAAAAAACAACATTGAAATTCGTCATGCGTGTTCTGAATGACAGATTACTCCGGCAGCCTGTGTGCGAACACATATTTTGGTGTGTTTTAGCTGGGCCTGAATCTGGTGCTAAATATTTTCACGACTTGTTTACTCAGTGGTTTTGAAAGTCAAGACGCCACAGCAGTAATTAGAGAGTTGCTGGTTTCAGTGCTGGTTAGAGCACCAGTGCCAAAAGTTTTCAAGGGACAATTGACACTTAATGCCAAACTATGCTTGCAAAGAAGAAAGCATAGTTATATAACAGTATAGAAATTCGGTAATTCTTGGAAAAGTTCACTCCAACAATAAAAAATTGCTGAAAATGTAGTCACCTTCAGACCATCCAAGATGTAGATGAGTTTGTTTCTTCATCAGAACAGATTTGGAGAAATATAGCATTATATCACTTGCTCAGCAATGCATCCTCTGCAGTGAATGGGTGCCGTCAGAATGAGAGTCCAAATAGCTGATAAAAACATCACAATAATCCACAAGTAATCCACACCACTCCAGTCCATCAATTAATGTCTTATGAAGTGAAAAGTTGCATGTTTATAAAAAAAACATCCATCAAGATGCTTTCATCTTCAAACCAGTGCTTTTTGTTTTCTTTTTATTTATTATACAATCAACAAAAGCAAAAAAGGCCTCTAATACTAGCTTGCTCTATTCTTTTTCTATTCTATTCTATCCGTTTTCTTTTTCTTTTTTTTCTTATTTATTATATAATTTAAAAAAAAACCTTGCTACGTGTATTGCGTTAAGCTAACTAAGACTTGTTATAGCACTTATCATTGCTCTTTTGTTGATTTTGATTGCTTCCATTGTCCTCATTTGTAAATTGCTTTGGATAAAAGCATCTGCTAAATGACTACATGTAAATGTAAATGCTTTTGGATAAAATACCTCCTCTATCCATAATATTGTTTCTCCAGTGTAAAAGTCGTCTGGTCTGAATCAGGAGAGAAATCTGCACAGATCAAGCACCGTTTACAAGCCAAAGCAAGCTCTAACCTAATATGTTGGTGGACTTTGACGTGTGAGGAGAACAGAGGATGGACTTTTTACTGGAGGAATTATTATTATGGATAGAGAACTTGTATTTTGGCCAGAAATGACAGTTTAAAATTAAAAACGTCTTGATGGATTGGTTTCTTACAAACACGCAGCTTTTCACTTCACAAGACATGACGGACTGGAGTGGTGTGGATTACTGTGATGTTTTTATCACTTGTTGTCCTCTCATTCTGACGGCACCCATTCACTGCAGAAGATCCATTGCTGAGCAAATCATGTAATGTAATGCTACATTTCTCCAAATCTGATGAAGAAACTCATCTACATCTTGAATGGCCAAAAAGTGAGTACATTTCCAGCCCATTTTCACTTCTGGGTGAGCTATTCCTTTAAAAGGATAATTGGCCCACAAAAGGAGATGTTTAGCAAAAACTTCACACTGCTTCCTTCCTTCTATACAACACAAAAGCCTTATATACAATAGTAGATATAAAATCTCATTCATGTTTTCTTCACGAATGCATTCAGTTTCCCAATCACACCACAGCACATGTAAACCTGAAATATAACAGGTGGTGATTTTACACAGCGTAACCGTGAAGTCATACCGCATACAAATGGTCTGCCACAGCATCAGTGGTTTTACTGTTTTTGAAGGTGTTGCACGGCTGCTAGGTGAACAGTGAACAGAAGGTCCATTCAACTTCATAAACGTCCCTCAGAGACACGCCACCCCATTCAGATAAACTAGGTGCGTTCATTAACTTTAATCTAAACACTCATAAACTAGCTGTGAATACTCATAAAGCGCCTTATGTGTGTATCTGAGGTACGGCGCGAGTGCTGTCGCAATCAATACTCCAAGCAGAACGCAGTCTGTATATAGAGACAGGCCAAAACTGTCAAGAAACGTCACTGCTGAGAGAATGAGAGAATACGGTAATATTCAGATGAAGTGTGTGAGACAGATACCATTTGCTTCATCATGATACACTGAACAGATCTGCGCAAATAATTAAGCCATATGTTCGAAAAGTCAGACAGAGGGGCATTTCATTTCATCCAGTCTTGGATTGTAATGAATGCTTGTGTTTGTTTCTGGCGCTACAACAATATTAAAAATGGGTGATTATTCAATTAAGGGGAATTTTTTTTTTATTAAATACCAAATCATTCACTCTAGTTTTAAAGAGAAGTTCTTGTTAAAATATTCAAGTATATAAAAATGAAATAATAAAATAAATATGCAATTTAAAAAAATAATAAATTAATACTTTTATTCAGCATGGATGCATTAAATTGATCAAAAGTGACAGTTCTACACGGTTTCTACAAAAGTATTAAGAAACTCAACAGTTTGCATCATCGATAAAAAGAAATGTTTCTTGAACAGCAAAACAGCATATCAGAATGATTTCTGAAGGATCATGTGTCAGTAGTAATGATGCTAAAAATTCAGCTTTGCATCACAGGAATAAATTACATTTGAAAATATATTCAAATAGAATATAGTTATTTTAAATTGTACAAAATATTACTGTTTTTACTGTATGTTTGACCAAATGAAGCCTTGGTGAGCATTAGAGGCTTCTTTCAAAAACATTTTAAAAATAAAATGTATCATCTTCAAACTTTTGAACGGTTTTGACCACTGAATGACCAATCAGTCAAGTACTCCAGAGCGCTGTGTAATCAAACAGAATAAATGGCTGAATGAATGGTTGAGTTTGTTTTCTGCTCGTCTCACGTTCACATGTGGAATCTTGCAGGCGGTTTTGCACAGATTTATAGGTGAGACTGGAAGCACAATCTGCTGGCATGATCAGGAGAAGTGGTACAGTTTGTACTTGAATGCTATGTCATTAATAATTTAGTGAAATGATTATATCAGGTTTCAGGTGGAGCAGAAACCTAATCTTCATTATAGGTTTTCTCACAAGGGGCATTAAATGGACCAAACAGATACATGTTCTTTCCTGTGTGTATCTTTCATTTCATTCAAGAATTTTTGATAGTTTTAGTTTTAGGTAAAAATAAGTACACTGATTTAAATTACAGTCCTACAATAATTTCACACATAAAATGTCTGTTTGTTTTAAGGTTTTGTTTTGTTTTGGGGGGGGAGCAATTTACCCATGCAGACTAGCAACACCCCAACAACCCCAACCATCTACCATAGCAACCGTATACTGTTAACAAAAACATTTTGAACACCTTAGCAACTACACAGTAACACCCTAGAAACCACCCACAAAATTCTAGAAACTGTATACTCTTAAAAACACTCTGAACACCTTTGCAACCACACAGCAACACCCTAACAACCCCCACAACATTCTAGAAACTGTTTACAGTTAACAAAAACATTCTGAACACCTTAGCAACCACACAGCAACACCCTAACAACCCCCACAACATTCTAGAAACTGTTTACTGTTAACAAAATCATTCTGAACACCTTAGCAACCACACAGTAACACCCTACTAACCACCCACAACATTCTAGAAACTGTATACTGTTAAACAACACTCTGAACACAGTAGCAACCACACAGTAACACCCTAGCAACCACCCAAAACATTCTAGAAACCGTATACCATTAAACAACATTCTGAACACCTTAGCAGCCACACAGTAACACCCTAGCAACCACCCACAACATTCTAGAAACCGTATACCATTAAACAACATTCTGAACACCTTAGCAACGAAACAGTAACAACCTAGAAACCACCCACAACATTCTAGAAACAGTATAATGTTAAAAAAAACATTTTGAACTCCTTAGTAACCACACAGTAACACCATGGAAACCACCCACAACATTCTAGAAACTGTATACTGTTAAAAAATATTTTGAACACCTTAGCAACCACACAGTTACACCCTAGCAATCACCCACAACATTCTAGAAATTGTATACTGTTAAAAAAAATTTGAACACCTTAGCAACCACCCACAACATTCTAGAAACAACATACTCTTAAACAACATTCTGAACACCTTAGCAACCACACAGTAACATCCTAGCAACCACCCACACCATCCTCCCAGCTTTGTTGTGGCAGGTTTTACGCAGGCAAACGCCAATCACATTTCCTTCAAACCTAGAGAGAGAAAACATCTGTAGTGGTACCTCCATGATGGTATCAGAAGTACAGAAAGAGAGAAACAGAACACACAGCCAGCTGTGATCCTGTGGACTGACACTAACCAGAATGTAGCAGCAGCTCCAAACCACAGTTTTATAAAGCCTAGTTTAGACCAGATCCCTGTATTAAATCCCACCATAAACCAGAACTCAAAATATTAAATCTCTGTAAAGCTGGCTGAAGTACAGCGAAGGTCCAAACCAACCCAATCTTCCCACCGCTTTTCACACACACAAAAAAAAAGTCACACTCCCACAACCTCAGACGTGTCCACGTCCAAACCCGACACACTCCACACAAACGTTTATTTACAGTCTAAAGCTGTCACAGCGCCTGTCCTGTCATGTATGAGAGAGATACTGTAGATAGAGAGAGGGTGGAAGACTCATTAGGAAATAAAAAGTATGAACAGGTGGAAAGGAAAGGTTACATAGATCACTTAACAGAAAAGGATATTAATATTCAGGGGGGGGCGGAGTAAGCTGTGCCACTTGCGTATTAAGTTTGTCCTGTAGTCAAGACGAAATGAGATGGAGGTAAAACTAAGAGTCTTAATTATATTTTAGAATATCTGCTATCAAGTGACGTTAGAAAAAAAGCACCTATAAATATATAGACATAGAAATACGTCTTTTGTTAAAAGTAGTCCACATCAGGACTAGGTCCGTGTAACGGTTTGCAGTTCTTTGTTCATTTTGCACCATCAAAATTAACCAGATAAAAATTGGCTTCAAATTTAAATTTTCCGGGGTTTTTTTCAAATACCTCACAAAACACAAAAAAATGGAAATCAATCCAGTCATGTTTTATGTTTGTTCAAAAAAAAATTTCGGATGCAACAACCTAAACTTGTAGAATCTAAAATTAAACAGAGAGACAAATATCCGTTTGTGAGGTATTTGAAAAAACCCCCCCGAAAAATTCAAGTTTGAAGCCAATTTTTTTTTATCTGGTTAATTTTGATGGTGCAAATTGAAGAAAGAACTCCAAACCGTTACACCGACCAGGACTAAGGGGCCGTTTACACGACAAAGTTTTCAGCCAAAAACTGGAAACTTTTTATGCGTTTTGCCTGTTCGTTTACACGACAACGGAGTTTTGGGGACTGAAAACGCATATTTTTGAAAACGGGTTTCAAAGGTCCACACGAACGCGGTTGTTTTTAAAACCGCAGCTTTTTCTACACGGTTAGGCTGTTCGTCCACACGCAAACGCAGCACCAGTTCACTGAACCCGAACATTTTTGAAAACGCCTGCCAGGGTGAAGATTTTCAAAAAGTCCGGTTGCAGTGTTATCGTGTAGTCCGCGAAACCTAAGTATGCTAATTTTCATAATGTTGCTTAATATATTTGTGGAAAAAAATTTCAGCATTCTTTCATGAATAGAAAGTTCAAAAAACAGCATTTGTCTAAAATAAAAATCCTTTTTAACGTCATAAATGTCTTTACTATCACTTTTGATCAATTTATTGCATCCTTGCTAAAAGCATTAAAACAAGCTTCTGAACAGTAATGTAATACAACAAAGAGTCAAATAATGCATAATGCATAAGTTAACATGCATTTAACAACGCTAAAGAGAAGTAATCGTTTTGCATATGTTATTCAGATAACTTTACCTTCAGAAAGCAACAACCTTGACAAAAAGAAACACAAGTTCCTCTGCAATGCGGGTCGAAAGGTCTGACACCAAATGATCCACACAGACAGCAGATTGTCCATTTATACCCATCTATCAGAGGGTGTGTGTGTATTTTGGGGGTTGGGATGGGGGTGCTAGGCTTACACGCTGATATTTTGGGAACAGACTCTAGACGTGCTGCCAAATATTAAGGAGGAACCATCATAAAGCCACCAGAACCCAAAACAAAGGTCCTGAGATTAGACGATCAGGATCAGACGCTGGAATGTTCCACGGGTCAGATGGGTGTCCCATCATCGGCACATTTCAAGAGGGAATGCTTTAGCCTGCCAGTATTTCTGTCTATTGCTTATATTGTCCAATAATTCGTCATGGGAAAAGAGTAAGACTACTCTAAACACTGGAATACAGATGAGATTCACATGTGATCCATGCTGTCATCACGCATTATCCAGAATGCTCTTCATCTGCTATCAGTAAGACAAATGTTACTCTCATTAAACAAACCCAAATTATGGAAAATTCTAGTAATGTTTCTATTATGTTATACTGTGCTCCGTTGATTGTGCACGGCTACTGTTGCACTACAATTTCCCATTTGATATAAATATGGGTGAATGAATGATAGACTGGTAGAAGGATGATGGATAAATGGACGGACAATGGATGGACATGTAGATGGATGGAATGATGGATGAAAATATGGGAAGATGACAGATGGATGGATGGATGGAAAGATTGAAAGATGATAGAAAATGTATGGAAAGATTGCAGATGGATAGATGAATGATGGATGGAAAGATTGAAAGATGATGGATGGATAGACGGATGGACGGACAGAGATTGAAAGATGAGAGACGAATAGATGGATGGATGAATGGACAGATGGAATAATGGATGGAAAGATGGGAAGATGACAGACAGATGGATGGATGGATGGATGGATGGATGGATGGACAGAGATTGGAAGATGAGAGACGAATAGATGGATGGATGAATGGATGGAAAGATGGGAAGATGACAGAGAGATGGATGGATGAATGGGTGGATGATAGATGGAAAGATTGAAAGATGGATGGATGGATGGATGGATGGAGATTCAAAGATGACAGATGGATTGATGATGGATGAATGGGCAGACTGAAGAATAGATGGAATGATGGATGAATTGGTGGATGGATGGATGGATGGATGGATGAATGATAGAGGGATGGATGGATGGAAAGAGGATGGATGGATGGATGATAGATCGAAAGATTGAAAGATGGATGGATAGAGATTCAAAGAAGACAGATGGATTGATGATGGATGAATGGACAGACTGAATAATAGATGGAATGATGGATGAATTGGTGGATGGATGGATGGATGGATGGACGGATGATAGAGGAATGAATGGATGGATGAAAGAGGATGGATGGATGGAAAGATGATAGAGTAATGGATGGATGGATAGATGGACAGATTGATGCAGAGATTAATAAAGCGAAACCATATAGAACAATCAAATGATAGAATGATGGACGGATCTATCTCTATATCTTTATATATTTCTATATTTTGATAAACTACAACACATGTATTGGCAGTGTGGAGAGGAAGAGGATGTGAGTTCAGAGCTGGACAATAGACAGGTTAATATTAATCATATATTCAGACACACACATACATATTGTATATCAATGTTCAGCAACAAAGTCTGAATACAATGATAAACCTTAAGGTCAGTCCTCAGGCGGTCTGGGGATCACTGACCATCTGTGTGTGTGTGTGGGGGTGTGTGTGAGTGCTGAGTGAGGGGTTTGTCCGGCATCTGACCCAGATCTAATATCAATAGTTTAAAACTCATCACACTCCATGTGTTCATCTCTCTCTCCACACACACACTCATCTCTCTTGCCACAGAAGTGTAGCAGTACACAATAAGGAAATCACATTAGTGGCATATGATAAATGATCTATGCATACACACACAATAGAGCATTCAGAGGCACGCTGAGTGGCGGCAGTAAGTAGCTTTAGGCTTGAGTGAGAACAGCTGAGACCAAAGCCAGAACAATACATGATGTCTGCATGTGTGTGTGTGTGTGTGTGTGTGTTCATAATAGCTGTCGGATTAAGTGTCTCTCTGGTTTACAGTTTTCTCCAACAACATGCGTTATAGATCCAGTGACTCCAGCGGGAGACACAAGGAAAACAGATTGCTGCTTTGTGTTGTGTTTCTTCTGGCCGCTGGTCGTAGATGATCTGATTCATTAGCATTACAAAGAGATTTAACTGCATTAACCACATTTAAGTCACGATTACAGAGTGTGTCTGAGACATTTCTGAATAAAAATATCATGCACATGAACACAGAAACTGTCTGGCTGTATGTGACTTCACACTAATCTAATTTAATCCCGATCTGTCTGCACTGAATCAATGCAATTACACCAGACGAGTAACTAATTCAGTCGTCTGATACCTGCTGACAACACTTTCAAACCTGGAACTCTAATTGCATAGAAAAGATGTTAGGTATCATTCATGTCTGGAGCACAAGCACTGCAGGACGGGTTAAACACTGAAGTTTGGATTTGGAGTTTGTTCAAATCTCTAAATAAGAGCAAGAGTAATGCTTGACTTTTTGAAACACTGCTAAAGCAATAATTAAAGCCCCAAAAGGTCCTAGTTCCTGGAACAGCGAGCAGATCTTCACAAGGACCAATCAATGTTCTGCACGCTAAAAATAAATAATGAAACAGTGTCTGCGCATCTGAGCATCTGTGCTTGTATGTGAATCAGTCAGAGTCAGTGACCACCAAGATATATGCATGCAATTTCATTCAAAAGTATACACTAAACTGGCACATTTTAAATAGCCAAACAGACATTGCAAAGAAGCTAGAAACAGTTTATCCAAAGATCAAATAAGATTGGTATTTTTCAAAAGTAAAGTAAAAAATAAATAAAAGAAACCATATTGAATTTATGGTTTATACCAATTTGTAAATATAATGTCCTGAATAATGTCTTATTGAATAATATTTTTGACTTTTGGGGAAGAAAAAAAATTGTAAGAAACTAAGCACTGTACAGAAAAGATTCTGCAAAACATCTCACGTCATATCACTAATATATGCACTTTTTTAAACATGGTAATTTAGCGGTTTAAATCATTTTTCTCATCTGCTGCCTGTCTAATTTGCTCATCCAGAGAGGTGAAGACAGACATCGACCCCAGCCTGAATAACATATGACATCCCCCCCATCTATATGGGGCCCTCCGAGACATCATGAGACATTACAGCTCCTGAAGAACACTACCAAATGCTAATCGTTGATCACTGTTGATTTCAGTTTATTCTCACCATTTCACACTCAACATTTACTCCATTTGTTATGGATATTATTAGGCAACTTGTAGGCATGCCGTGTCAACACAAAGACGAATTTTGCTAAAGTTTGTTTTTCAAATCTAACATTTTTTACAAAAAATAAATTAAATAAAAACTGCATGCATTCATTAATTTCATCAGTGAATATCAGTGTAGTTTCAAAAAACTAATAATAACTAAATAACCAATGTCATCATAGTTTTATCTGTTCTTTTGAACAAAACAATGGTATATTTTTATTATTTTTTTTTTAATTATTTTTCAAAATTGTCTTACTCTTTACATTTTAAAAAATTGCTTATTTAAAATTGCATTTTAGAATTTTTTTTGTTTTTACTTAAGATAGTGTTTCACATTTTAAACAAACGTATTCTTCTCAAATCGGTGTCAATAAACAGCAAGTGCTGTAGTGACAACTTGCCCCGGTTTCCCACACACTAAAAAGTATTTAACTGAAATCCATGTAAAACAGTTTTAAAGTTTCTCCTGTCTTGTGTCATGTGATGAGCTCGCGCTTACCTGTGCGCGCAGGTCTGCAGATGAGTCGCGTCGCGTCTGTGCAGCTGCGGCGGCGCTGCGAGGCTCATGAGGTCCCTCCGCAGGTGACGTCAGCAAACATGGGCTGGACCTGCAGAAAAGCAAAACACTACAAAGACCTTCCCGCAACCCCCAAAAACCTTTCTTTTACTTTATATGGACGCAACATTGCAAGACTTATATTTTGTACTACTATTAAGCAGCTTATATACTGTCCATGCAAGAAAGTTCTGTAATAAAATAAAAGTAAAATTAAGTATAGTTGAATTATATTTAATTCAAAATATTTCACTTATATGACACATTGTACTGATGCAAAATAAATAAAATAAAAAATAATTTTAAAACAATCCAATTGTTTATACCACTTATAGGCTAAATATAATGTGTTAAATAAAAATGTAAATTACATTTATACATATATATATATATACTGTATATATATATAATTGTGCTTTACTATTATAGGGGATAATTGATTGTATCTTTTATTTTATTTCGATAGTTTCTTTTATTCTGTAGTTAACTTATTCTGATCCCCTTTCTTTATATATAGTCACGTTAAAATGCTATTTAAACTGTATTTGTAAAATTTTAAATTCATCAAATACTTGAAAATGTACAAATAAAGGGGGGGGGAAATACTTTGTGCCAATTATAAATATAATGTCCTGGCAAAAAAGCTTTTTTTTTTTTTAGTTTTGTGTGTGTACCATAAAAACAAACCTGTGTGTGTGTGTAAAAATAAAATAGCAGAATAAATCATATATTCAGTACAATATATATTGTACTAATAAAGTTATGTTAAATATATAAAATAAATAACATGAGAAAGCTACCTCAATGCATGGTAATGAATATAATGTCTAAAGTTAACATAAAATGACTTAATGTAGTCAGATTGTTTCAGTCTTATTAAATAATACTTTTACTTGGTGGTGCAGGTTTCAGAGAAAGTGGCCTCAAAAGGTGCGGTTTTACAAGTTCGAGGAAAAGTATTACTACCATACTGAATCAGTCAGATAAGTAATGATTAATGATAAACCCAACAATCCTCACATTCACAGAGAGATCATTACTGCACAGCATAGTACCTAAATCACACAGGCCCTGTCTGGCCTTCCCCTGCATCCACAGGACGACAGCTTTTACAAAGACTACAGACCGTTTAAACAGTCTGACATGTTAGATAACAGTTGAAAACCTCACACAGACAGTCTAAAAGCATGCACATTGATGTTAATGTGGGTTAAATAGGATGTAGTGTAAACACAGACCACGCCAATGCATAAAGAAGCTATTATTAGCATCATGGGGATCAATAATGTACTCTAGCTCAAACTCTCCTCTAGAAAAAGCAGTGAGAGTTATTAGAGTTTATTTTATGCTCTGGGCTAATGCACTCGTAAAGCAACAGAGACAAATGAGGGGACTGTTTAGAAATCAATGTGCTCTAAATACGGTCAAATCTCTCTGAAGCACAGGCTAGTGTACTTCAAGGTACTTGACGGTGAGACAATACTTACACTATTTACTTAAAGTGAATCAATTCTGCATTAAAGATAATCTAGGAATCATTTAAACTGGTTGTGATTGCATGAGATGCAGCGTCCTCTGCTGGATGAAGGAGGAAAATGAAGCTTTGTGTCTTCTAGGATATTTGGAAATTTCCATGGTAAGGCCAACAGTATATGCAAATTTATAAACGGTATATTTAAATTATATAAATTAATTACGTGACTTTTTTTTGTCAATTACCAATCATTTTTGCTTAAAAACGAGACTGAGAGAGAGTTCAAAGATTTGCTTCATACCTATTTGTGGAAATTGCTAAGTAGTACTGTATTTATGCTGTATATATATATATATATATACATATATATACTGACAAATATATCACTAAACACGGGCTTTGGCAACAAATATTGGTTTATAGTTATTGCCAAAAGAGAAAAACAAACACACACAAGCTAAATAATACAAAAAAAACTTTGGTGGTGAAAGATTTTCACTCAGAAATTGCTAATAAATATCACAAATAATTACAAAGAATCATTAATTACACATTTAATTAAACTTTGAAGTTAGATGTTGAAAGAAATTGTTTTTTTTTATCGTAAAACATACCCCAATAACCTGTTTTGTTTACAACTTCAAAAAAATATTTTTTTATTTTGTCTTAAATTTTGTAAGTTGCTTTAGATAAAGGCTGATGGAACAAATACATGTGTGTACTTTTTGGTCATTAAAATAAGTAACTTTTTGGTAAAGAAAATTGTCCTGATCCATGAGGTTCCTGTGTGCGAAGACAAAAAGGAATGTACAAATATATTTTTTATAATTTTTTTAGACAAAAAAAATTACATTTTCTATAAAAACAGATAGTGTTTGATTGTCATGCACGCCAAAAAAAAAAAAAAAAACACATCTAAAAGGTCATTTCTCAAGCACCGATATTTCCTTCATGAAGTGCCCATCTAGTTTGAATCAGAGTTTATTGAACAGTGTCAGATCGGTTCATGTGAGAAATCTCTCTTTAGTCTCCAGTAGCTCTGCAGGGCAGTTTGTGTTTGTGAGGCCAATTATTAAGTCCTGACAGTGAGATCCAGACCTTTCTTCTCCTACTGTATCTTCTCTCATATTGCTCTCTGAAGCTGGACTGATGATGATTGTGGGAGCGTCTGAGGAGCTGCGGGTCACAGAGCCGTTCTTAGGGTTAAATGAGAGGTCAGAGGTCATATCAGCACTCCCGCTCTTCTTAGTGTAAATGGCCGTTGGTGCCGTTGCCATGGCGAGGGAACCGGAGACGAGATCTCGCTCGCATAGACTGAACGACTCTCTCATCTGCACTGGAGGCTACAGAACACAAACACACTTGGCGATTGGTTGAATTACTGTATATGGACACTCCCCTTCCTGTACATTCATTTGGTCTATAAGTTTTATTCACAAGTCTATTTAAAGGAATAGTTCACCAAAAAATTACAATTTACTGAAAATTCTCAGGCCATCCGAGATGTAGATGAGTTTGTTTCTTCATCAGAACAGATTTGGAGAAATGTAGTATTGCATAACTTGCTCACCAATGGATGCTCTGCAGTGAATGGGTGCCGTCAGAATGAGAGTCCAAACAGCTGATAAAAACATCACAATAATCCACAAGTAATCCACACCACTCCAGTCCATCAGTTAATGTCTGGTGAAGAAAAAAGCTCAATGTTTGTCATAAACAAATCCATCATTAAGACGTTCTTAAATTCCAAAAAATTAAAACGATTCCTCTATCCATACTATTTCTTTATCTAGGGATAAAGTCTGTGAATATGCACAGATCAAATGCAAAAACAGTTCAAAACAAAATATATTGGTGGTTTTTGATAAGAGAGGACAACATGGGCTGGACTTTTTTCACTGGAGGAAGCGTTATTATGGATTATGGACTCGTATTTGGGCCGGAAGGGATGATTTAAAGTTAAAATGGCTTTATGAAGGATTTGCTTCTTACAAATACGCAGCATTTTACTTCACAAGACATTAGTTGATAGACTGGAGTGGTGTGGATTACTTGTGGACTATTGTGGTGTTTTTATCAGCTGTTTGGACTCTCATTCTGACGGCACCCATTCACTGCAGAGCATCCACTGATGAGCAAGTGATGAAAAATTTCTCCAAATCTGATGGAGAAACAAACTCATCTACATCTTGGATGGCCTGGGGGCAAGTACATTTTCCACAAATTTGTAAGTGAAATATTAATGTTTCAGTGCCAGTGAATTAAACCTCACCTTCTCTATCAGCAGCGAGGAGCATTTGAGGATCTGCTGTCTCGATGAGTTTCTAAATGACACTTTAGTCAAGTTGGGCCTGTTCTCCATCAGGTCTAGTTCCACTTCTCCCATTACCTGCAATCTCACACACACACATAAACACACACCCTAAAATATAGATCCATGGACAAACCAGCACCTTATTCAGCATTCCTAAAGTGTTTGATAATAGGAGTGTTACTGAGATAAAGTGTGTGGTATTCAGCAGGTCATGTGATTTCAAGTTTAGGCCATTGATATGAACGGAGTCTCATCTTGGCGTCATAGAAACTCAAGCCTACACTGTAAAAAAAAACTGTGATATTTACGGTAAAATACCGGCAGCTGTGGTTGCCAGAACTTCACCGTACAAAATATGGTAGCAACATTTTAGGTTTTACAGACTTAAATTAAATTCACAATAAAATACCTTATTTCATTAACTGATGTAATGTTAATAAACCAACATATTGAAGTACTAATATCTGTTTTGAACCATTGTAATGCACTGATAACCACCAAAAACTGGTGGTGATGAGAAAATCACATGATGAACCAAAGCTCATCACAAACAGCTTTTCTACGAGCTGAGGAGGGCAATACTTATGAATAGAAGGTGCACAGTGTCATTCACACAAACACTAATCCCAATCATGGTGACACACGTGATACTGAAATAATGCAATAAACATTAATTTAACAACATTAGATGTAAGATTAAACCCTAGTGCACAACTGATAAGAAAAGCTAAGAAACATGTTATTTCAACAAAAAATCATCAAATTTGAAGGGTTGTCAAATTCTGGGAGTGTCAATTTACGGTTTTTCACTGTAAATTATGCAATGACTTTTTCTTTTTCACTTCCAAAAAATTTATTTTTAACAGTATTTTACTGTGAAATCACATTAAATGAAATTACATTTATTCACCGAATATAGTATGGAAACTTACTGTTAACCAGTTAACAGGTTTTTACTGTAGCATTTTACAGTTGTTTACAGTTAAAATCACAATCATTTTTTACAGTGTACAGATGGACCTTTCTACTGTACCATAGTACTGGAGTTGTTGGCGGTGGTTGTGTGGAGTTTGTTCTTGGAGACCGATGACTGTCTGCTGACGCTGGTGTCCTGGACTGAGGCATCGCTATTGGTGGAGGAGGTGAGACAGTGCTTCTAGTTAAAATCACAATCATTTTTTACAGTGTACAGATGGACCTTTCTACTGTACCATAGTACTGGAGTTGTTGGCGGTGGTTTTGTGGAGTTTGTTCTTGGAGACCGATGACTGTCTGCTGACGCTGGTGTCCTGGACTGAGGCATCGCTATTGGTGGAGGAGGTGAGACAGTGCTTCTGAACGCGAGACAGGCAGGACAAACCTGGGACCTTCTCAGCCAATGTGGCTCTGCAGACAAATTAATATATGTCATGATGTGAAAAAAAAAAATATATATATATATATATACATGTATATACACACACACACACACACAGAGACACACACGCATATACATATATTTTTAGTTTTAGTTTTACATTTTTTTACTTTTTTTAGTTCACTTAAATAGACTTGGTGTGACAAATGATTATAAACCAACATGTATAATAATATAATATTATATTATATTATATTATATTATATTATATTATATTATATTATATTATATTATATTATATTATATTATATTATATTATATTATAAATTGTTTCAATTAGTTTTAGGTAAAGTCTGGGGCACTGCTGCCACTGCTTGACATTAATGTTCTACTAACCCTTTGTATTTTTTCTGTCCACATACAAACATGTATTTTTGCATGAAATGAGCGTGATTGTGTATTTAGCTTGTTTTAATATCTATTTACCTGTATTTGGTGTGAACTATGGCATATATGAAAGGGTTGTAGATGGCAAATGATTTGGCGATGACCGCCGGCAGTGTTTTAGAGTAGGGTGTGAGGATGCTTGCATGCCTGAGAAACACAGGAAAAAATACAGTTACTTTTAAATGCATGTAGGTCATTCAAAAAGTGCAGTGCTGAAGAGAGAAAAAGAGATTACAATGTTTTATAATCACTATAATCTACTTCTCACAGCTGTGCTGAGCTTAACTACTATAGAGATCCACAAACACACTTACATACACAAACAAATGTACATCGAAAAGTGCCAGATAAACAGTAATCAGGGGATTTGCAGATTACAGACACGTTAAACACTTCTGATATATAAAGATTACAGCAAACTATATATAGCATCTAGTATACCGATTCAATGCACCATATATTGAGGACTTTCCTCATATGCGTCTGTATCTCAGTAGCTGGTTATCAGTCAGAAATTCCATTACTGCTTGTTTTTTTATGTCATTTATGAATATTTTATGCAACATTTTATATTTTTGTGTCCTCTAGAATTTTGTTTTCCAAAGGGTTCGCTAATAACAAAAATGGTGACTCCAAACTATTAAACAATATCTTCAACACTACACTTTTCTTTTCTTAAAATCTGCATCTTTGAACAGTAAGTTCCCACTGTGACAAGTTACCCCACATAGTGTGACAATGTGTCCTGTTATATGGTTAACATCTGCAAATGAACTTTAAACTTTTTTATAGCCATTATGTCAAGAATTCAGTCCATGGACTTCTGTTTATTCACCACCAGAGGTCACCCTTTCCATTTCATTGACTCTCGCACTACACAAACTGTTGCATAGCACCCCGGACTACATTTCCCATCATTCTTTGCACAATTTGCACACTGCCCTGATTGCACTCATTGCACACAGCTGTTTCTAATTACCTCATTCACTATATAACACCCACTCTAACCACCTTTCTCTGCTGAGTATTGTTTAGCCTGTACCCCTTTCCGAGTCTCCGTGGTTTCCTTGTCTTGCCTTGCCCAAATGAACTTTAAACTTTTTTATAGCCATTATGTCAAGAATTCAGTCCATGGACTTCTGTTTATTCACCACCAGAGATCACCCTTTCCATTTCATTGACTCTCGCACTACACAAACTGTTGCATAGCACCCCGGACTACATTTCCCATCATTCTTTGCACAATTTGCACACTGCCCTGATTGCACTCATTGCACACAGCTGTTTCTAATTACCTCATTCACTATATAACACCCACTCTAACCACATTTCTCTGCTGAGTATTGTTTAGCCTGCACCCCTTTCCGAGTCTCCCTTGTTTTGCCTTGCCTTGCCTGTTTTTGCGGTTTTTGATCTTTGCCTGTTTCCTTGGATTTCTCCCTCTCGTCTCGCCCCTTTGATTCTGTCTGCTGATCGGTGACCTACGCTAGCCCTAGGACTATTCTTGTGTTTTGCCCGCCATATACCTGTTTGCCATTGTTTTGACCCTGCCTGTGTACTACGTCTCTTTAATAAAGCCTGCAGATGGATCCACACGTCTCACGTCTCGTCAGCCCCGTTACACATTAACTGTAGTCAGTACTTTAACATACAGTATATTGGTTATATAGAAATTGTACTCCCATTACTGAAATTATCCACATTTTACCCAATTTTAAATTGCAAGCACAACAAATAAGATGTGTTAGGAACAGTACACTTTCAAATTTAGGACAAATGCTATATTTCATAGTTACTTCTCATCAAATGCATCTCTTTAATCTCAGATGAAAGACCATGTCATGCCTACAGGACAGATAACAACAGAGCAGGACAGTGAACACAGCGCTTACACAAGCGAGCTGTTGTTTGGCTCTCATCACATGGCTGTAAAATCAGTATGAGGCCATAATTTTACAACCCCATATCTTCTTGTGACTCTTTGATGAACAGAAAGTTCAAAACAACAGCATTTGTTTGCAACAGAAATCCTTTGTAGAATTACAAATGTTACTTTCGATCAATTTAATGCATACTTGCTGAATAAAAGCATTCATTTCTTTTCTTTTTTTAAACGTTCTGACCAACCTTTTGAATGGTAGAGTGTCATTCATGCATGCAGCACAAACTACATTCTAAGGGTTAGGAATAACCCCATGTATGAGCAATAGATTTAGTGATGCTTCCGAAATTTATATAAAGATCACTTGAATAAGAAGCAGCACTCACCCTGCCCAGGCGATGAGGGTGACGCACGCGTAGGGAGCCCAGGACAGCACATACACCACTATGACCACAGCCGCTATTTTAGCCAGTTTCCATTCACTCCTCATGGACTGCTGCTTCACAAAGCTGGACTTCTGAGAGCTCAGCTGCTCTAGATCTCTAAACACACACACACACACACACATACATTCATGCAGTCGTAAACGCTTTTCACTGAAAACTCTTCAATTTGAAGACGCCTCAAGGAGCTCAGACCTGCTGGCCTTTCGTACGGAGAGGAACATAACCAGGTAACAGTAGAGGATGATGGCCAGAGGGATGAAGAAGACGAAACAGCACAGCATCATGGTGTAACTCTTGTAGGTGGGAGACGGCGAGACGTAGTCCCACGTGTAGGTTGTCATCAGACCTTCAGGGATGTAGGAACCTGCAGGAGCATTAAAAGACATATCGGACATTTCATGCTAAAGTCACATCTGAAAGGGATAGTTCACCAAAAAAATTAAAATGCTGTCATCATTTACTCAAGTTGCTCCAGACCTGTATGAGTTACTTTCTTCTGTTGAACACAAAAGAAGGTATTGTGAAGAATGCTGGTAACCAAAGTTGCTGGCCCTGTTAGTCTATTGGGATGAAGCAATTGTTTGGTTACCCATATTTTTCATATATCTTGTAAGTTCAACAAAGAAACTCATACAGGGTTGGAACAGCTTGAGGGTGAGTAAATAATGATTTTTTTTCTCAGAATTTTGAGTTTATATCTTGCAATTAATAATTCGAAATTGCGAGATATCTGAGAAAAAAAATCTGAATTGTGAGATCAGCGGCAGCGCTCACTATTGAGAGAGAAAAAAAAGTAATTTTTAAGATAAAGAGTCGCATTTAGCTTTTTTTAAATATTTTTATTCCTTGGCAGAAATAAGCTTCCACACTCACCAGTATTAATAAAAATACTTTAGCTTAAGTGTTTTCCATGATATCTGCATAAAATAAAGTTAACAGTTTATGAACAATGAATTTCAGGTGTTGCTTCTACTTATGTGACTTGCTTTTTTTTCTGCAAAACACAAAAGATATTTTGAAGATATTTTTGTTGCTAACCAAACAGTTTAGGTTACCATTGACTCCCGTTATATGGACAAAAAGTACAATGGGAGTCAATGTGAACTGAAACAGTTTGTTTACCAGTAAAATATCTTTAAAGTCCCCATGAAGTCAAAATGAAAGTTTTTTGGGTGTTAGTATCAATATGTTAGTCTTAAGGTTATCTATAAGGCAGTGTGCTCCGAAACAGTGACAAAATTCACATTTAGAAGATATAAGCATTCAAAGCTTGCAGTTCGTCACTTCCGCCAAAACGATTTTTTTTTTGACGTCACATCGTACACATCTTCTCATCAAATCTTCTGACCAATCAAATGCTCTCTAGAATCCGAAGCGCCCGCCCCCTGCACTACAAACAGACGCTGAAGCTGCGGCTGAGATCGGTCACTTGTCCAGTGTAGGGTGACCATACGTGCCATTTTCCCAGGAAGCGTCCTGGCCAGGATTTCTATATTGCCTAAAATATCTAGGTTTTGGCTTTGTTTGCGTGTGCAGACCGATCGGTTTATGACATCAAAATACCTCGAGAGCATTTTGAAAGCATAAGGAACCGTCTGTATGGTATATACTTTAGCTTAAGTGTTTTCCATGATATCTGCATAAAATAAAGTTAATAAAAAGAATCACTTCCGCAAAGTTTCTACTATTTTCTAATTATTGATAAATAAAGGAATATATTTTTGATTAATAAATATACTCAGTTTATTTTAAAAATGCAGAAAAAAATTTCAACATTTTTGCTTTAAAAATGTTTATATATATTTTAATCATCTCTTCAGCAAAGTTTCCACTATCTTTTACTGTAGCATTTTTACAGTCTTTAACCATTAACTTCACGTCATTTTTTACAGTGTAGGGTTAGGGTTAGGGCTAGGCCAAAACCTAGATATTTTAGGCAATATAGAAATCCTGGCCAGGACGCGTCCTGGGAAAATGGCACGTATGGTCACCCTACCACAGTGTAGTATTTCCTGTACAGTGAATGGGTCGACGTGCACAATGTAGATGATAGGGAACGATTCAGACAGTGTAAAAATGCTTTCGATTGGTACAAATTCTGAAGGTCTGGTTTCACGTTGTTTCACGCGAACCACAGCAGCGCACACAGTCTGATCCGGACTTTGGCTCCGGTTCAGAGACGCGAGTCGGCATATATTAAAAACTTTTAAAACTACACATCCTCAGCATGATTATGACCACTATTTTGTTTTACTAAGAGTTTCATATTGAATCTAGGGGGTAATCTATTAGACTGTGGCTGTCAAATGCGGCTTTACCG
Source organism: Sinocyclocheilus grahami (assembly GCF_001515645.1). NCBI lineage: Eukaryota > Metazoa > Chordata > Actinopteri > Cypriniformes > Cyprinidae > Sinocyclocheilus > Sinocyclocheilus grahami. The sequence goes on from NW_015505365.1 coordinate 692,229, forward strand.
AGCTCAATGGCTCTGGTCCGAGTAGATATAAACAAAACGCAATTGGCTATTTTAAAAGGGGGGCGGGGCTGATCGATATGTCCCGCCCTCCCTTTCTGTTTCAGTTGAAATTACGTCACCACATAGAGTAATGCTGCATGTTTCAAGGCACTTCAGGGGACCTTTAAGTTATCCTCTTTTAAATTTTTTTGATTAACTGTCCTATAAAAGCTTGTTTCCACCATTGAATAAAATTCAGATATTTTTATGTCTCACAATTCTGACCTTTTCCCACAAATTCTTGAGTTTGTCTCGCAATTTTGACTTTTTTTCACTGAATTCTGAGTTGACATCTCACAATTTATTTTTTTCGCCAGGAAATAAAACATAAAAGTAATTGCGACTTTTTTCATTTCACAAGACTCTTTTTCATCTCACAAATCTGACTTTTTTTCTCTGAATTGTGAGTTTATATCTCTCAACTGCAAGTTATAACTCGTAATTGCGAGATTACATCTCACAATTTTGACTTTTTTCTCAGAGTTTTTATAGTATCTGACAAATCTGTCTTTTTGTTTGCACCACAGAATAAAAAATAAAAAGGCAATTCCGACTTTTCATCTCACAATTCAGAATTTTTATTTAAAAAAAGTTGTGAGACACAAAGTTGCAATTACCTTTTTTTTTTCGATGGCAGAAATATTCCATAACTATCCTTTTAACTGCATTTAAATGCAAATATGTAATATTATAAACAGATTTTATTACACACACAGAACGATTATATCCCTACTAATCTTTGCCGACAAAACCTTTCATTGTAAATGCATAAAAAGAAGATGGGATGCAAATGAGAGTTATTTGTCAAAGCTGATATCCAACAGATCAAATGCCTCCATTGCAGTTCTTTCCATCGATGTACTGTAGTTCTAGGGATTCCTGTAATAGCAGTCAATTCCTTCCACTCTACAGAAGCCCATGATTTCAATAATTGCACCCATTTATGGAAATGAATCAACCTTGTTATTTATACCTCGTTCACAATATTCCCAAGTTCCCTGCCCTAAAAATGACCTATTTTGAATGCAAAGGAAAAAACAATTATGGAAAATGAGGATTAGGGCTGTCCGGTGACCTGCAGGGTGTTTTGCGTGAGTAACCTTAATCTGAGCAAACGGGTGTAGTAAAAAAGAAAAGAGAAGCTTTTTACTAGTATTTCACTGCCTGCTCTAGTTTTACCGCACTGCTCCAATTTACTAAAACAATTAATGTCAATAACATATTCGAATCGAGTTTGATAATTAATTTACTGCATCATACAGTGCTACGTAATAAAACACCAAATTTCCCCACATGAGCTAAGAGATTGGTTCAAGTTCTTCATCTCAACAAACAACTAAGCATTCATGCCTGTAGAAGGCAAACATGACCAAAGCGTTGCCCGTGACTCCTAAAGTGCCGATGATGAGGATGAGGAAGGCGATGATGTAATGCACATGATCCGGGATGTCCAGTCTTCTGTAGATCTGCCGTTGAGGCTCCATCACCAAACGGAAGATACAGCAACAAACACTGAAGAACAGCTCTTCAACAAACCAAACCTGAGCGCAGACTCAGTCATGGTCTCGGTCTTCTGTTTCCCACATCACTTCCTCTCAGTCTGTCTCTGCTCAGAGTAAGAGAGAGTTTAGTTCAACACTATAAGTAACAGCAACAGATGGACACACTGCTACCTACTTGTCACATGACACACCCCTGACATTCTGTCCTCTTTGAACATGGCTAGAAGAAGAGAAAACACATGAGACTAATTGAAACCAGACAAAAGATGAGTTGAAATGAGAGCATGTGTCAGATAGATTACAGTGCTTTCCTCTTTCATCACTGATGTAATGGATGTGAGGGTCAGAGAGAGATTCTGAATGAGAGAGAGAGTGAATGAGGGTTGAACATGTACAGCTGCAGTGATTCAAGCTTCTCTGAGCTCAAGGAATCACCAGGAATGTTTCTTCGGACTTCAGAAATGCCATTTTAGCATGCTACTACAGTATTTACTAATATTTCATATTTTCAGATTTCATTTCGATTTTAGTTTACATTTCAGTAATTTTGTTAGGTTCTATTTCTATTTAGCTTTTAATTATAAACTTATTTCAGTTAGTTGCCAAGGCAGTATTTCTATTATTAAAAAATAGTTTTTCATTTCAGTTAGCAATAACAACAATGCAGTCTATAGTTTAATCTTCTGTTTTCACCACTCAAAAATCTGTAAATAAATAATCCAAACAAACAAATGAACAATATTATTTCAATGACAAGCTTGACTATTTTATTTGACAAATACAAAGCTTTGCTAAAAACATTAGCAGACTTTTAAAAAATATTTCTAGCTTTAATTCATTTTTTATTATTATTTAAGTTTCTAATTTTCTGTTTACTTTTTCATCTAATATCAGTATTTTAGCTTTAATTTTTTCTATCTCAGAAAATGATTTTTAATAGTTTTAGTTAACAACACTGCAATCCACAATGCATTTATGAACGGGCTTCTGTCTTTCATCCATATCTGAAAATTCAAAATCCAACCTGATCTCATGAGGAAAACATATGAATTTGTATGATATAATTTGTGACCCTGGACCAATCATAAGGGTCAATTTTTCGAAATTGAGATTCATACATCATCTGAAAGCTGAATAAATAAGCTTTCCATTGATGTATGGTTTGTTAGGATAATAACAATATAATATTGTTAGGACAATATTTGGCCAATATTTGAAATCTGGAATCTGAGGGTGGAAAAAAAATCTAAATATTGAGAAAATCACCTTTAAAGTTGTCCAGATGAAGTCCTTAGCAATGCATATTACTAATCAAAAATTAAGTTTTGATATATTTACGGTAGGAAATTTACAAAATATCTTCATCGGGCATGATCTTTACTTAATATCCTAATGATTTTTGGCATAAAAGAAAAATGTATCATTTTGACCCGTACAATGTATTGTTGGCCATTGCTACAAATATGCTCGTGCTACTACATAAGCTTTTGTGCTCCAGGGTCACATTTGTAGAAAAACATAATTTTTTGGAAAAAATGTAAGCAAGAAGGTCCACCGCTAAACCTAACTGTCAGTGGGGAGTAAGCAGATTGTTTGAAAACATACAAATCAAATTCATTTTATTTAGCCACTAATATGCCAAATTGTAAATAGTTACAAAATGCATGAGTGTGTGTTGGCCAAAACTCATTTTAAATGGTCGTTTCCACTGAGTAGCATGAATCACTTTGAGTAAATTCACTGTCCTCTGTGTAGCTTTATACTTTTTACCACTTTTAATTTATTCGATGTGATGTATTAGTATCACTTTTACTATACTTAAACTTACTTCTCAACCATTTATGAAGTATGTTCTAGCATGCAGAGTGTTGCTGCATCCAAAATAGTATCATTTCCTTCTATACAGTAGGCAAAAACAGTGTTTAAAGTACGTCAAATTCAAAGTATTAATAAAAAAAGTTGGGAAAAACGTAGTTTCCGGATAATTTACTACATCCAGCGAGCTTGATTATATTGTCAAAGAGTTCTGCTGTTGCACATTTGACAAATACAAAGCTTTGGTATAACATTAGCAGAAAACACACTGTGACCATCTTGTTTTATCCTACAATAACCAGCGAATAAAAAAGCTTAATGGATCGTCCTAAGAGACCTTGTGTGTCTGTCCACATGTTCTCTCATCACTTTAGCACCGTAATCCAGGCATCACTTCTGTTCTCTCCACGGCAGTCAATGGCCTCTGTGGGATTATATCTCTCTCCATAATCCTACATTTTAGCTAAAACCTCACCGACAATAACAGCATTACTCTAATTCAGCCTATATGAAAAGCATGCTCACAGTTACACACCAGCCTCCAGCAGATTATATTATAGCTCAAGGAATCAATCTAACTAACCTGGAACATAAGAGGTTCTCACTCCTAATCTGAGATCTGCGGGAGCACAATTTACATCATTTAGAAATATAAGGTTCTTGATTAATGGAGATGAATGTGCACCATTCAAAAGTTTGGGGTCAGTACGATTTTTTGAAAGAAATTAATACTTTTATTCAGTAAGGATGCACTCAATCGATCAAAAGTGACAGTAAAGACATTGTTTAACAACACTTCTATTTCTAATAAATGTTGCTCTTTTGAGCTGTCTATTCATCAAAGATCCCTGAATAAAAATATGAAGCAGCACAACTGTTTTCAACATTGATAATAATCCGAAATGTTTCTTGAGCAGCAAATCGGCATATTAGAATGATTTCTGAAGGATCATGTGACACTGAAGACTGAAGTAATGATGCTGAAAATTCAGCTTTGCATCACATGAATAAATTATATTTTACTATATACTCAAATAGAAGACAGTTATTTTTAATTGTAATAATATTTCACAATATTACTGTTTTTACTATATTTCTGAACAAGTAAATGCAGCCTTGGTGCACAAGAGTTACTGACCCCCAAGTTAAAGAACGGTAGTGTGTGTGTGTGTGTGTGTGTGTGTGTGTGTGTGTGTATCCTACAGATTTACGTTGACGTAGAGATCAAGAGACTTGCAGGTGGGACCTTTTACCCATCAACCACAAAGAACACCTTAGCAACTGCCTAGCAACCACCTACAACATTCTCAACTCACAATCTCGTTCAGATGAGTGGAGAGATTTAGTGATCCTGACATCTGATATTTCTATAGGACAGCTGCACATGTAAAGTCTGATGTAAGCCTCTTTAGCCTGTCTTGAACAAATCATCCCTCTGCAGCATTGTGCATTAATGTAACAATGGTATGAACTGAAATGTCTGTTTAATCAAGAGAATGTTTTGCAGTAGTTATATCATAAATTATATGAATGTTAGGTTGAAATGTGATTTCAACCAATGCAAAAGACAGAAGCAGAGGAACGTGATAAATCAAGTCTAATGTGCAAAAATAAAACATTATTTAGAAAATCTGCCAAATGCAAACAGAAAATAAGCTTTCACTTGAATTCTGTTGACATTTATGTAGTCAATTTGCAATTAAATCACAATCTTTGTTTCTTTTTTTTGGGGGGGGGGGGGGGGGGGGGGACTGATTCGTCTTATCCATCCAAATCATGGAAATAAATCATGAGTTCGTAATTATTATCTGACTCCACATGGCTGACGATCTATTCCCCAGTGAAATAAGATAACGTGTAATTTACCAAGGCATTAAACTTTGCTATCAGAGTCATGTCACATCTTAATCTTTTGTTGTCTTGGGATTACTCTTATTTTGGGCCAAGGTGAATTGTCATGTATTTTTTTTATCTGGAATGAATAGTTTTGATTACTTGCTGATCCTCTGTTGGGCTTAAACGTCAGCTTTATGGGGAGAAATGTGTCAACCTGGGCAGAAAAGAAGGAAAGGAGGGTATTTTAGGGCATTATCACGGACACATTGAATATCAAAGAACAATTGTGTCATGAATCATGATCACCTGAAACTGATATCAATACAACAGCACTCTTGTGGCTTGCTTGTTTGAAAATGCTCATCTATCAGCCCGAATAATGCTCTCTGTCCAAGATCAAATTTGGGTTTAGGGCAAAAATGCAACCCAAAATGCGGGCTTAAAATGTGGTGTTATGAAATTTCCCTTTATGCTAATCACAGGGGATTCAAATACATCAAAATCTACTGTAACAATAGACAGTTTAATGCAAGATACAGTCAGACATGTATTCTAGCACAGCAGAGCTGAAACACAGGCATCACTAATAGCCTAACAACAACAAAAAATAACTCAATCTTCTTTGAATGGGCTTAATCTTTAGTTTTCTCAGAAATCTTTTGCTGACATCTAGTGTTTAAAATACAAAGAGCTTTCTGTGTGCCTCAGATGATGGACTATTGTTAAAATATAATTTCTTGTATTGATTATGTTAATTATTTACGGTAAAACACCTCATACTGTAGCTATGTTATCGATCAAATAATTTAAAAAACTGTATAAAATAAGGTGTAGCCTATATAACTAAATAAAATCAAGCAAAACTTTTTATTATTAAATGACACTAAAGGCGAAGAACATGTCATAATATTTCTAAATATTTAATTCTCATTTTCCTACAAGTTTAAGATGCTAATTTTGGTCGCAAACAAATAGGCTATTTGAGGTTCGTCACAACTTAAACTATTACGCCACCGTTAGCCAAACACCAACTAGGCTGTATTAAAGAAACAAAATATTTGTGATATTTAAATGTAGCCTATATTAAAGTGATAAATTAAGGTTTTATTTTGTTGACGCAGAAGCAAATCCATATATACATACTAGTGCTGTCAAACGATTAATCGCGATTAATCGCATCCAAAATAAAAGTTTTTGTTTTGTCGACGCACCATTCGACGCTGAAGCAAATCTGCCTTCAATACAAACACATGCATGTATATATTTAAGAAAAATGTGTTACGCTTATATATTAAATATATTTATATATGATATAATTTAAATGTAAATATTTTCAAAATATGCTGTGTGTGTCTTTATATATACATAAAAATATACACAGTACACACACATATATTATGTAAACAAAAACTTTTCAACTGCGTGGTATATCTACTGTTTTGACTGTCTTTTGAGAAAGATTTGTAATTACAAAGCTTTAAAATAAATTTAAAGATACACCCGCGTAAAATGAAATGTCTGGCATTCTTTTTAATGAAATCAATAAGTCACATTTTTGATGGCAAAATGATAGGCTTTTAAAACATCAAGGCAGAAAAATGAAGAGATGCATTTTTTTTGCAGACATCCATGAACTTACATGAGCAAAAATAAATAAAGAGCTACAGAAGCTATAAAAGAGTCTTTGGGATTCATAAAAGTGTGTAGCTAGAAGGAAAAGAGAGGCAGAGACGTTAAAGAGAAACCTCTGATACAAAAGAAAAACCACATCACTTTGTCCTTCCACCACTAGCAGCCTAAAAACTCACAGTGCAAACATTACCTCAGAAGAGAGAGACGTTTACTACACTACATGACAGCTATTCATCACAACCATCTTTATCTATAAATTCATCAGTCTAAATACTGATTCAAAATTAATAGTATAAAAAAAAACAATAATTATATAAATTCATTTGTCCCTCAACTTTGCCCTTGAAGAGAATAATACAAGAGGACCCATCTGACTAAGGACAAGAACTGGTTGCAGAATCATACAGTAAGTGCCATAAAAAGGGCTTGTAGATTTGAAAACATACACAGTTTGGCGTATAAACATGTTTAGTATGCTTTAAAAGATCAAATATTGCATGATGGACAAACAACCTCTGAGCTGGGCTTGCCTTCAAATATATGCATGCTCGCTTATGAAATATTACAACATTTATTTACTGTGATTCAACTACATGTTTGAAAACCGTTTTGTTATTACACTGAGTGCAGAAGCTCTTGCTGTTGGTGCAGGAATTTGGTGTATAATGGAAGGTTCACAAGAAAACACTTTCATCCTCATCTCACCACATATACAATGTTCCAAGCTAAATGCTGTAGGTTTGGCTCTTTTATTACGTTATAGCTTATTGTTGACTAACTATGATGATTTTGAAGGGTTGAATGGGGCATATATTAATTTTGGCTGCAACTGCAAATGTATTTGTTGCTTCTCAGCTGAGGTCAGTGATGTTGGTGTTCCTGATATTGTTGTTATTTTGATGATGTTGTTCTTGGATCACAGATACTGATGGTCACGATCTGTAGCTGGTGTTTTTGAGGTGTTCAGTTGGTGCAGGTGTTGATGTTCTTGCCGTCAGCTGCATCATCAACCAGAGACAGATGGTAGTCTGTGGCCAGAGTGAAATGAGAAATGCATCCCACTAAACCTCGCATGTACTGCCTGTTAGTGTGCAACGCGATCTCCTTCATCCCCCCTGGAGAAGTTTGAAATCAAAATCACCAACAGAACTAGACAAATACATGCACAATTCATACACTACATTCAAAAGCTTTTCAATGTTTGTTTTTTTAAAGAAGTCTCTTATGCTTACCACAGCTGAATTTATTGGATCAAAAATACAGCAAAAACAGTAATATTCATGAAAAATTATTACAATTTAAAATAGCTATTTTCTTTTTCAATAGACTTGTAGAAATGTAATTTATTCCTGATGATGCAAAGCTGAATTTTCAGCACTGTTACTCCCGTCTTCAGAGTCACATGATTCTTCAGAAATCATTCTAATATGCTAATTTGCTGCTTAAGAAACATACAAAAAGTTGAAAAGGGGTGTGCTGCTTCATATTTTTTTTATCAAAACTGTAATCAATTTATTTCAGGATTCTGTAATGAATAGAAGGTTCAAAACAAACAGTTTCTTAACATTATAAATGTCTTTACTGTCACTTTTAAACAATTTAATGCATCTTTGCTGAATAAAATAATTAGTTTCTTTCAAGAAAACCACTTCTGAATGGTAGTGTTTTTTTATTCCTACTTTATTTCATACACACTCTTGTATGAACATCTATTGTCATTATCATAATTGTTATCACATTTCAATTAACGTCGTAATTGTGTTTAATCTTACCAATGTAAAGGTCACCATTGATGTTCAGCTGTCTCATCTTTCCAGGAGATCTGCCTGTTTTAGCTCCGTAATCATCAACGGTTAGTTTACCAGACTGTCCATCCCTTCAAACAGAGACAAACCGTCTTGACCGTTAAACTGAGAAAACTACGGCCGTCTTAAATGATGCAAATTGCCTGACATTTGACGTAGTATTTACGTTTAAACAGTTTTCACTCAGAAATTACTATCAGGTTTCACAAAAAAAACAAAAAACATGCTGAATTATGTGAAATTTTGATGAAGAAATACATCTGATGGCAAATGTCTGACCTGACAGCCTTCACTCTGTGCCATTTGCCATCACTAAATGTGCCATTAATGACCACGGTGCCGGCTCCGCTACCAAGATTATAACTGTAGAGAGAAGAAGAGATGTTAGGAGGATCTTAGGATCTGTAAATTGTCTGACATATGTAACTATCATGCCTTTAAGCATACTGCAGGTGGATATGTTGTTATACCTGAAAATGAGCGCTCCGTCTTGAAGGCCGAGAGACAGGTAGTCACTGTTGGCTCTCATTGGACTGTCCCCCCGCCATAGTAAAAGACCATCTTTAGACGTGCTCTTAAAACGCATGAACATGTTTGTTCTGGAACCTGATACCCTGCAGAGACACGCACCGTTATTTTAGCACGTGTGCATGCATGTACAGTATGCACAAAAAAGACAAAAACTTTATATGAAGCATAGAGTGCAACAATCGAGTTCTTTGGGTAATAGATTTTTAACAGGCCTACATTGAGCTCCAAGGTTGTTAATCAATGGTATGTGCTTTTGATGACGCCATCTGTTTGGATTATTTCAAATTACTTGATTTAACAGTGGAAGTCGAAGTGGAAAACTACATTACCCATGATGCTGTGCAAAATTCCACCAATCAGAGATTTGCAGTGAGCAAATTGCACCAAAAGAGTTTTCAAGGAACACACTCTCCCATGAAGCACTGCAAATGATGTAATGCACATTTTGCATAAAACTATTGTTTTTATAGTTATAATCAACAACTTCAAATCAATAGTTTTATATTTCACCATTGTTTTTCATTTGATTGTCATTTGCAGGGCTTCAATGGATTGTAGTTCTCTCCCTCACTAAAACAGTTAAGCACATATTCTTTTATGTCTGATTTTCAAATACTTTTTTCCTTAAAATCCAATTTTGTAATGTTGTGATTCACCTCATAGCTGCTTGGTTTAGTTCACGGCATATAATGCATTAACAAAGACTTGTTAAATACTTCTAGAACCAAGGCTGCTGAACAAGTATGCAGGGACTAATTCACTCTATTGATTCGAGCTCAGTTATAGAGTGTAAAAGCAAAAGTACTCTACCTTTTGAGGATATCTCTGTTGTCGTATGTCAGATAGCTGCGTCCTGTGAACTGAGGGATCTCAATAGATTCAGTGACAGCTGATACAGTGAAACACAAAAGTGCACAACTCTGTTACATTCACTAGATGGCAGCACACATCATAAATACACTAAAGCCATTCTTATTAAAGAGCAGACATAAATAAGATTTTGCCTGCTGTACTTACTGTTTAAGCAATAATTCCCACATTCTGCACAGTGAGAGCACAAAACAGAATAAAAGAAGCTTAAGAAAGATTTTGAGGTGTTATGGAAGATGTCTGCAAAGAATATCAGAGCGACATCTCAGTCTAAAAAATGCTACGGAAGGAAAGTTTTCACTTAGCGCTCAGTCCCACTCCTGGATATCTGCCTTCCTGCAGAGTGCAGTTTCAACCTTATACTAATAATATGAGAAGCACTGTGCAAAGCTTAGTAGTTTGCACTGTTTTCAGCTATATTCATATTGTTATTTGCATTTTAATCTAATTTTGTATTTAAAAACACAACCTGATCAAATAATAATTCAAAGAGGAGTCATAACAGGCATGGAAGATTAAACGTAGTGCAGTGCATTCTGAGATACTGTATTTTTTTCCAGTTTAATTCACTTTTATTTTGATAGTTTTTGTCATTTTTTAACGTGCTTTTGACATTAAAATGACATAAAATAATAGATAAAGTTTATAGATAATAATTATAATATTAATTATACAAATACGTCTATGTTAATTTCTATATAGCTGTAAATAATCTTTATTTTTGCTTAAGTTTTAGTCATTTTAAAATTATTTTAGTTAAGTAAAAGGCAACCTTTCTAAGTATTAGGATTTTTTTTATTATTTCAATTGCCAAAAGTGATTTTCAGTCTTCAGTTAACAATAACATATAACATAAATTCATATAGGAAATTTGCATACCTTGAAATAGTAAGAATAGTAGTTTGCCAGTAAATCATTTGACATTGCCTACTTTTGGAATGAAATACTAGCATACTGTATGGTGCACATCATATACTGTATAGTGCAGTAAACTCTATTTTTAATGGATATAGTATGTTTTTCCGCATACTGCACATTATGCATTTGGCAATAATTGCATTTATTTTTCAATTATTTATTATTTAAATTTGGCATTTATGATTTAATTATCAGCTCTTTATTAACTGATGAACCCCCACTGGACAGAATTTCTTTGAAACAAAAATACTTTTAAGCACAACATTTGACAAAACAAAAAGACTTTAAGATTTGAAAATCATAAAACAATAGATAAAGCTGTTCAAAATAAAGACAAAATCTATTTGGACACTCATAGTTATGGGGTATGTCAAACTAACCAATGTCTGCTCCGCTCAGTGCATTTCCTTTAGGCCAGGGTCGGATGTCAATGGCTTTACTGTTGACAGTCAAACTCTGCATGCAGCCCTGAAAGCCACGATTGGTGCCCACCGCCCTCACCAGCCAATAGGCATTCGGAGCTCCGCCCAAAAACAAAGGCGTGCGGAACGTTATTTTAGTGTACTGACCCTAAAAGAGAGAAGAGGTTGTTAGATGCATTTCATAAAATGGATAGTTCCAGTCCTGGATGCTGACTGGTGAGTTCAGCACATGACACAAAACCAGCCACAACACCTGACTTCATTTTTTTATAATTTGTGCTGTGTTTGTGTATGAAAGCATGCGTACCTGAGAACGGCCTGACACCGGTGTGTCATTGTCTAGTCTCAGCCAGCCATTCATGCCGTCTCTAAATATTGTGACCATGTGCCACTGTCCAATCACAATGGAGCTGCCACTTACAATCTGAGCTGCACCCGTACCGCAGTTAAACCTGTGCACATAAAATTCAAGATCAACTACTACTAATCACAAAATCAATTAAATTTCATTGAGGAAAAAAAAATTTTAATGAATCAATATTTCTCAATAGGATAAGTGAAAATGGAAATACCTGCGATTACAGTGTAGCCAAAAAAAAAAATTTTTTTAAATGATAGTTTTAGATTAAATAATACTAATCGATAAATTGATATAAATGGGGGGGGGGGGGGGGGGGGGGGGGGGGGGGGTTAAACCTTTTTTTTTACACACACATACAGATTTAATTGATTTCTTTCATAAATTGTGTTGACTGCTCTAAAATATGAGACACCAATGTTTCAGGAGACTAGGACACAGAATAAGATGCATGCTTATTCAATAATTCTTTTATTTCCTTTTTGGGCTTATGTATGCTTTATTTTTTAAGAGGGGGGACCATGGTTCAATATGTAAGTAGTCTAAGAAAGAAATCAAAACAACAATGCAAATATTATGTATTATACAGTATAAATGTTATGTAAATATTATGTCTAGTATTAAGTCTTTTTTTGTCAAAATCATTTTTGTTTTGTATTCATTTTTGGTTAAATATATACATATAAATACACATTCACACACACACATTTTTTATATGTATGTATGTGTATATATATATATACACATATATGTGTATACATATTGGTCTTTATATATATATTATATATTTTTTTTGAGGTCCCCATGAGGAAACAAGCTTATAAATCATACAGAATTAGTTTTTTTGAGAAAGTAAAAATGCAGAAAGTTTCCTGTGAGGGGTAGGTTTAGGGGTAGGGTTGGTGTAGGGCAATAGCACATACAGTTTGTACAGTATAAAAACCATTACGCCTATGGAATGTCCCCATAAAACATGGAAACACAACATGTGTGTGTGTGTGTGTGTGTGTGTGTAAATCACAATCCAGTACGCAACTGCATCTTAAGTATGCATTACTTTAAAATATAGAGCACATCCGAGATGAAAATTAGCTACAAAACAGAGCTTGACTGGAATCAGCATGAGGTGAAGAACTGTATTTAAAATCGGAGATACCTGTAGTGTAGTTTTCCCCGTACGAGGGCCAGGGAGGTGAAATCTCCTCTACCGTGTTCATTCTCTCCACAATACAACAGCAATCCATCCTCAACCTCTGCCTGAGAGGTCAAAGCAGTCATTCATAAGCGTCTGATCTCAAAACCCTCTCAAACGCATCAAAGTCTGCCTGTATATGTGATTACCTTAAACTCCAGGCTGATCTGGAAGCTCTGGTAAGAGTTTTTAAGAGGTTCAAACGTCATGTGGGAGTAGCCATAGAACTTTGGGAAATTTACCGTCAGACCTGTAAGACACAAAGCTAAGCGGTTACAGTACTTCCTGTGACACTCGTTTTTTCAGTCTTAGATTTGTACATGCACACACCCTCCGTATACTGTGTGTTTCAGTCTCGAGAGTCTATAGATCCGAACACTATGACTGAAGGTCATAGAAAATGATTTCTTTCAGTCCGTTTGGACAAGCTTTCTGGCCCGTCATCATCTTCTGTGACAGCGCTGTGATTACGGAGCGTTTCATCTCTTGGGCACAAATCCCATAGTTCATCACTGCCATGTTGGGGTACAGCCACATCCACATGACCCTTAGCCCAAACCCTAATTTAATGCAAATGAAAGTTTTGTGAGTTTTAGTCAATGTTTATGACAAAGGTTTGGGGTTGGTAGGATTAAATGTTTTTGAAAGAAGTCTCTTCTGCTCACCAAGGCTGCATTTATTTGATTAAAAATACAGTGATATTGGGAAAGAATTCAAAATAAATGAAGAGTTCATTTGCAAAAACAGATAACTCCCTTTTTAACGGTTTTCAAAAATCATGTTTTTTCATTGTGCATTCCAATTAATCTCATTTAAACTGCAGTTGGGTTATTTTGATTAGCTCAAAAATAACTAAAAAATACTAGCTAACTAACACAATACAAACATATTAACATAAAAAAACATGATTTTTGAAAATGTAAAAAAAAAACAGAGTTATCTGTTTTGGCAAACAAACTCTTCAAATGTTTTCTATTGTAATGCATTTTAAAATGTAATTTATTCCTGTCATGCAAAACATCATCATTCCAGTTGTCAGTGTCACATGATCCCTCAGAAATAATTTTTGCTGCTCTAGAAAACATTTCTTATTATTAGTAGAAATGCTTTTTTGGAAACCATGATACATTTTTCCAGGATTCTTTGATGAACAGAAAATTCAAAAGAACAGCATTTATTTGAAATAGAAATCTTGCAAAAAGCAATACTACATTTTGCCAGATAGAAATATTCAAACAAATCTGAAGTGGAAATATCTGTTTATAGTGGAAACCGATACTATATAATAATTCAGCATAGTTTACTTTAGGATCAGGTAAGTTTGGAACCAACGGAAGACATTTGGGGCCTAGAGGCTATATGAAAGAATATATAACATACATGTATATTATTTGGCCATTACCCAAGCTGACGTTTTGACACTCAGAATGACTTCAGCTCACAAGAATAGTGACATTTCATGCAATTGCAATTTTCAGCACAACATATATTGCATTTAAAAATATTGAAACTGATATGCAATACAGTGAGAGACTTAGGACAATAAAGCAATATCTTGTCTGTGGAGTCAACTTGATTTAGAATGTTATTGTACTCGCTCTGAAAAGGTTAGACATAGTGAGGAATGCCAGGGGAATAGACAACAGCACATGAAAACCTCCCCACTCAAAGATTACACACTCCCAAGAGACCTCAGAGAAGACATGAGAGAGAGATGGAGGAAGAAATGAAATGAAAAAGGCAAAGAGACACAAATTCTTCACCCATCTGAGAGAGAGACTGAGCTCTAGAAGAGTTTAGTAGATTTGAAATCTTACTGAATCCAACTAAACTTCAAAAAACATCTGGGTGTATCATGTCTACTAAGAAAAGAGACGAAATAGCCTATCAGTGATTCGTTCTAAATTATTATTTATCTTATTTTTTTCAAATACCACATATAAAATATACTAGGTTTCAGAAAAAAGGTGTCATAGGTTACCGCATCTGTCTCGCTGACCACCTTAGATCGTCTAAACAGCAGAAAAGAGTCAGAGTTCGCACTTTTTTTAAGCCAATCCACAAACCAGCCTATTAGAACGTCTCTGCATGTTCATTTAGCATGTTTTAGTGGGTGGGGCTTTGGTGAAAGGGCGTGGTCTAATTCAGTGGCATCATTCAAAGGGATAGTTCGCTCAAAAATGAAACCGATTTCGAACAAGGTGCGGGTGAATCAATGATGACAATTTCATTTTTGGTGAACTTTCACTTTGAGTCTGGTAGAAATTAGCAACATGGTAAAATGTTTGTGTTGTGTAATCTAACATAACTATAACATGCCGGCCAAACGTGTGGAATAATTACATTCTTTTAAAGGGGTCATATGATCATTATTTGGTGTATTTGGTGTAACAGAATATGTTGACATGCTTTAATGTTCAAAAAACACATTATTTTTCAAATACTGTACATTATTGTAGGTCCTCTATGCCCTGCCTCTCTCAAACGCTTAGTATTCTACAAAGTCCCTCCTTCCGACAAGCGCAGTCTGCTCTGATTGGCCAGCTGACCCAGTGCATTGTGATTGGCCGAACACCGCAAGCACTCGTAGAAAATTTCGGAAAAACTCCGCATTTGAACAGTCAATAGCAAATACTTAAACTAATAACAAACCAGTAGCTTATTCAGCAGCGCCAGATTGTCATAGCAAAGGGAGAATGACCTCCTCTCCTAGGTTCACGAAACGGTCGTCCATAAAATGCATTGCTGTTCTGTTGTAAGTCATCTTAAAGATTCCTAAATGCATCTACTTTCGGAAGGCCAAATAAAGTGCTTTTGCTTTCGCCTAGAAACACACAGCGTCTCCCTTACATGCTGCTTCAACACTAACTGTGGTTACTGAAACCACGCCTTCTTTCTTTGCGTGCACATTTGGGCGGCAGTATGCTAATATTTCCACATAGTGAGGTAGATATGGGGGGGCGTGTTAGAACGAGCCGTTTTAGGGGGGCGTGGCAGAGTCTTAACGTTGATAAAGAATATCTCTTTGGTTTTGAGACTTTAGTCTTTGCAACTTCAGGGATCTTATCTATGCACAATCAGCTTGTAACACTCCAAAGAGAAAGGAAAACTTGAAATCGCATCATATGACCCCTTTAATGTTTTTGAAGTCTGTTATTCTCACCAAGGCTGTATTTATTTGATCAGAAAATACAGTAAAAATACAGTAATATTGTAAAATATTATTGTAATTTAAAATAACTGTTTTCAATTTGAATGCAATTTATTCCTGTGATGCAAAGCTGAATTTGTAGCATCATTACTCCAGTCTTCAGTGTCACATGATCATAATGAATAGTGAAAATAGTTGTGCTGCTTCATATTTTTGTGGATACCATGATACCCTTCCATTCAAAAGTATAGGGTAAGTATGATTTAAAAAAAAAAATAGACAATAATTTTATTTGGCATGGATGCCGTAAACTGGTTTAAAAAATGACAGTAAATATATTTATGACATAACAAAAAAATTATATTTCAATAAATCCTATTCCTAGAATACGAAAGAACGGCTTTCTACATTGATAACAAGAATCAGTAATCAGTAACTGAACACATAATAACTGATAATTATTGAGCAGTAAATCAGCATATTAGAATGATTTCTGAGGGATCATGTGACACTGAAGACTGGAGTAATGATGCTGAAAATTCATCACAGGAATAAATTGCATTTTAAAAAATAGAAAACAATTCATTTAAATTACAATAGTATTCCACAATATTACTGTTTTTACTGTATTTTTGATCAAATGGAGCATTGGTGAGCAGAAGCGATTATCTCAAAAACATTTTTAAAATCTTAATTGCTCCAAACTTTTGGCTGGCAGTTAATATTAAACATCAAATACAGTATGTACTGATTTACGTCATTCAGAATATTGACTCTCATTGTAAACAAACTCACCTTCTGAGCAGAAGTCTCCCTGGTGACCGAGGTTGCAGTGACATCGAGAGCCTCCAGTGTCGTAATCGTTGATGCAGAAGCTGTCGGGGGGGCAGACCGTCTCGTCACATGGTACATCATAGACCCGGGGTCTTTGCCCTTTCCACGGCGTCATTGACGGACTGGGAGAAGGCGTGGTGGGGGCGGAGCCTGTCAGTATAACAGGTGTGGTGGTTGTACTGGAGGTGGAGCTAGTGAGCATTGTTGTGGTTACAGGAGTTGTTGATGTGGTCCATGCTGCCGCTGTAGTTGGAGTGAAGCTGATATTTTGGGAAGCAGGTGTACGCATCCTATAAATAACATTTCCGTTTCTGGGAGTCCCGACGTGGGTGCGGAGCTGAGACCGTCTGCCGCTTTTCTTACTGCTAGTTAACGACTTTACCTGCAAGAAATGTACAGATGAATGCCAGAAAGATTAAATAACAACACATTCTTTGTAAAAAAAATTTAAAAAAAGATGTTTAGAATTTTTCAAGTTCTCTCTTTTTTCGGTGACTTTTGCCTTTTTAATTTTAGGTTTCTTTAACAACATAAAAGATGGCTCACCTCCTCAATGAAGACGTCATAATCTGAGTCATCGATTTCAAAGCCGTCCTCATCTTTACTGTCAGAGTTTGAGATGTAGACGTCATAGTCTCCACTGCCTATATCTGCTGAACCTGTTTGTTTTTTTTTAAATAAAGCAGTGTATATTTCAGTCATTTGACCTCATACCAAATACAGTAAGTAAGCAGGAAAAAAATCATCATGATTTCATGTACAAAACACCTGATTTTAGATTTCAAAAACATACTAGAAACATAGATTCTGACAGCACACAGATTTTTTTTTATTTATTTATTTATTTATTTTTTTAAGAAATTGGGTCTGTGTGTACAGGAAGAGGTAAACTGAATTGGAATGACAAGAGTAACCCAAGCGTTGTTAATAAACTAAAACGTAATTTTCATGAATCGAAATAAAAGCTGAAATAAAATTAAACAACTTTTAAAAAACTTGAAAATGACAAATATTGCCTTTGCAGCTATCCGAAATAAAATAAGTACTAAATTACTCAAATACTGAAATAAAAAATAAATTAATGCTATATAGAAATATTAAAAATGAGTACAAACAAAATTACTCAAATTAAAATTAAAACCAAAAATATGAAACTAAAAGCTAATTAATAAATGCTATAATAGTGTATAAATAATACTAAAATAACACTATTGCACCTTGGTCAACAAAAGCTTTTTTTATATGAAATATACCAACTAAATGTACATTTCTATATTTCTGAATATTTTTTAAATCTGTGTTTCTTTTGGAAATGCATTTCAATTCTTCTTTACGTTTGATTTCAAATTTTAATTCTGCATTCTGTTTTCTACCTCAATTCAAATTCAGGTATTACATTAGAATTTATATGACATGCTCAATTCAGTTCCCAAAACAGGGACTAAATTGTAACAAATGTTGCGATTACTCTTTGTTTTAATGCACTTTTACATTTCAGAACTGACCCAAATGTAATTTTGTACCTAAAATGAACACATGAGCTGGTCAGTGGTTGTCTAAATCCAGTTGTTTTTGGGTGGATCCAACTGGTTGGATGTCTAGACCAACAAAATTTAAGCAGCAAATTCTTGTTTGGGGGGTCTCTGTTCTTAATCCGTCTACTGGAGGGTTTGGGAAGGTAACTAGCTGTAATCTTCCTCCTTGTGGCGTTTGTGTGACAAAGAGGAGCATCTTCCTCAAAATGAACAGGCTTTAAGATGCTTAATTTAATTAGTCTGGTCTTTCCAGCCACCATGCACGCAAACAAACCTGTGAGGAGCATCCAAACTATAACGATCACAACATAAACCATGCAAACCACACACTTAAGTATAGTCATTTAGACCCTTTTATCACAATGGTGAACCAGTAACCTTACAGTAGCCAGACCTGAGGGTCTCATAAGGTCCTGTCCTGAACGCACTGTAACTCACCGAGAGTGTGCACAGGGTTGTTGATGGCACTGGGAGGGCTGATGCCGTGTGCGTTCACAGCTCTGATGACAAACTGGTACTCCGTCTCAGGAATCAGACCCTTGAGCACCATAGAGTTTGACTCTACTGGCTCTCTGATGTGCGTCCACTCAGTGTCCATCTCCGATCTGCAACACACACACACACTTGTAAGTTAATTGTAACACTAAAACTCTACTAGATTTTTTTAAAGCAAATATGAAGACAAATTTGCAATGATTATGCTAGGGTCCAGCCCAAGTTTATAATTATGACTTTAGGTCTCGCCCTCACAACAAATTCATGGAACTTTTTGCAGGTTTTATAGTTAGGCAGGTGACAATGTGGTTAGGCAGGATTTAAATCCTCAACTTGATTGAAATAAAGTTGAATTAAAATAAAATAAAACATTGAATGAAAATCTTACACTCTAAAACTTTTGCCAAGGCAAAAAAATGTTTAAGTTAAAGTTGAAATAGTAAAATAACTACAACTAAAACAGATTTTTTTTATTATTATTAAGAAACTAAATAGAAATATTACAAAATAGCAATAATAAAATTACAAAATTACAAACAAAATTACTAAAACCAATTTAAAATTACATTTAAAAATGACAGGGCAGATTGAAATCCTTAAATGCAGTAAATAAAATAAAATATAAATATAAAAAAAAAATCTTACACTTAAAAACTTAACAATGAGAAATGTTGCCTTGGCAACTAACTAACTATTATTTATTTATTTAGAAACTTAACAGAATTTTTTTTTATATATATACTGTATAATAATAAAAACAACTAAATCCCAAACACAAAATAAAACAAAAATTAAAATGAAAACTGAAAATGTAAAAATAAAAGCTATGAAATAATGTAAATAATAATAAAATAGCACGCTGGTCCTTTGGTTGACAAAAGTTAAGTTGACAAATATGATGAAATATATAAATGCAAATTTCTACAGGTGGCACTTCCCACATTACATTCATATACTTTTCTTTGAATATCTTTGAAATTTGAATATTTCTTTGAAAATTCATTTCAGTTCTTTGCATTCAAATTCAATTTGAAATTCTGCATCCTGCTTTCAACCTCAATTCAAATTCAGGCATTTAATTAGAAATCCTTAAACCTGAGTATGAGCAGTATATTAATAGTGATGCGTGCCTTACACTCTTAAAAATAAAGGTGTTTCACGATGCCATAGAAGAACCTTTTTTGTCTAAATGGTTCCATAAAGAACCTTTAACATCTGAAGAACCTTTCTGTTTCACAAAAAAGAAAGAAGGTTCTTCAGATTACAAAAAGGTAAGAGATGGTTCTTTAAAGAACCTTTAACTGAATAGTTCTTTGTGGAACCAAAAATGTGACCCTGGAGCACAAAAGCAGTCTTAAGTCGCTGGGGGATATTTGTAGCAATAGCCAAAAATACATAGTATGGGTCAAAATTATAGATTTTTCTTTTATGCCAAAAATCATTAGGATATTAAGTAAATGTCATGTTCCATGAAGATATTTAGTAAATTTCCTACTGTAAATATATTAAAACTTAA
>NW_015505365.1:713001-718186 GCF_001515645.1 Sinocyclocheilus grahami
GATTTTCTCAATATTTTGATTTTTTTGCACCCTCAGATTCCAGATTTTCAAATAGTTGTATCTCAGCCAAATATTGTCCTATCAAAACATACATCAATGGAAAGCTTATTTATTCAGCTTTCAGATGATGTATAAATCTCATTTTCTTAAAATTTACTCTTATGACTTATTTTGTGGTCCACAAATGGTTCTTCTATGGCAGGGGTGGCGAACGTCGGTCCTGTAGAGCCGCAGCCCTGCAGAGTTTTGCTTCAACCCTAATCAAACACACCAGAACAAGCTAATCAAGGTCTTCAGGATCACTAGAAAGTTATAGGCAGGTGAGTTTTATCAAGGTTGGAGCTAAACCCTGCAGGAACGTGGACCTTGAGGGCTAGTAGGAAGCTACAGGCAGGTGAGTTTTAATTAGGGTTGGAGCTGAACACTGCAGGGCTGCGGCTCTCCAGGACCGGAGTTCGCCACCGCTGTTCTATGGCATCGCTGTGAAGAACCTTTTAAGCACCTTTATTTTTAAGAGTGTATTAAACACCACTAATAATCAAAACTCCATATGTCAAAATGAAAACATTCTAGTTTGCAAGCAGCAAATGCACTGAAGACTGAGAAAGAATTGATAGTGCCATTAAACACATCTGCAGTTCTGTGTTGTTCATGTTAAAGAGAGGCTAAATTGCGGCGATTATGTGAAAGGTTGATAATCTGAGAAGCAGACGGTCTCTGGGGGGAGTGAGTCTAATCTGCTGGAGGACACAGTCCGACAATCATGTTGCATAATTATCCATGAGGATTACAAACATGCTAATTTCACACCCAAATGCACATATACTTAACACAAATGTACACCAGTCAAATGTTTGGACACACTTCAGTGAATTTATTCTTTTTATTTCTTATTTTAGCTTTCTATTTTCACTTTAATTTTAGTTACAGTTTTAGAAATTTTGTTCGTTTTTTTTTTTGTCATTTTCTTTAGTCTTTGGGTTTAATTTAAACATTTTTATTTAGTAGTATTAGTATATAACGAAAATGAGAAATGTTGCCTTGACAACTATAGCTGAAATAGTTTTTGAAAATTATTTTATATTTTATTTTAGTTCAGTTTTTTAAAATCATTTTTTGTATGATTTTAGTTTTAATTACAGTTAAGTATAAGAACTGAGCTGTGCACTTTAGGTCAGTGAAAAAGAAATAGAATAAAACAGACAATATATGGACTTGTTAATACCTGGTTCAGACTACACGATATTTGTGTCATTCACGATACTCACTGTGTCAGATCACACGATTTTGACTCCTAAAATCTTGTCGTGCCGTGGACAAGAAACATGTCAGACTACACGTTGCTTCCCGACCATTCATCGTGTGCCGTCTTTAAGACCATTAGATCTAAAGATTTATGTTAATATGATAAATACAAATAATTATAAATAAATAGGAATCATGTCAACTGATTTATGAATTTTTTTACAAAGCTAATTTAATTTAATTTAATAACAAGAAGAAAACAAATGCTTAGCATTCAATATATGGATATAATGGTTTTAAAAGGATAACAAGTTGCACTTCATGAAGATGGAATCTAGATGAAGCAACCATTTTTATAATTTCATATCGTTTTTCATGATTTTACTATTATTTTCAAATGTAATAATAAAGAAAGAGGAACAGCGATCATCAGTCATTTTCCAAGAATTCAGACGGTTGTGTGATGTGGCTCAGTAGTTTGATGTGTGTGCCCATGCAGACTGTGTGCTGAACTGGTCTGAATGGGTTAGTTGTGTTCTAGAACAGTAACTACCACAGAAATGCATTAGTTTCATGAGTCATGCGGACATACATGGCCCGACAGGGTAAAGATCACACGCAGAAACATCAGTCAAAGCCAACAAATGCACTGAAAAACTTTCAGAAAACTCATTCTTTGAAAGTAAATGAATGAAGATTAAGACAATGTGACTTTGTCCCTGAAGTTGACTGAAAATGTTTCTCACATGGAAAAGCTATTTTTAAATCTTGATATTTCTTTCTGTATCTATCTATCTATATTTGATAAATTACCTGATATACGCCACAAGGAAGTATAGCACAGGTGCACTTCCTTCACTCTCTCCATGCTGCCATGACAACGCCAGTTCTGTGTCTGACACTGGGACCACTTTAGGCTGGGTCGGAGGTGCAGGAGGCATGCACTTTTCTACAAAATAAGAGAACAATTTCCTGTACATTGATTATTTCTGTTACTTAAAAAACCGGATGAGCGAAATGCACAGTAATGCTGATCAAAATGCATGTTTTGGGGTTTGTCTGCTCACCAAGAGAGCCAGTGCTGATGTCCCGGGGCATGCTGGGTCGGCCCTCCCCTGCCCAGCCGTACGCCCCCACACTGACTTTGAAAGTAAATGAATGAAGATTAAGACAATGTGACTTTGTCCCTGAAGTCGACTGAAAATGTTTCTCACATGGAAAAGCTATTTTTAAATCTTGATATTTCTTTCTGTATCTATCTATCTATCTATCTATCTATCTATCTATATTTGATAAATTACCTGATATACGCCACAAGGAAGTATAGCACAGGTGCACTTCCTTCACTCTCTCCATGCTGCCATGACAACGCCAGTTCTGTGTCTGACACTGGGACCACTTTAGGCTGGGTCGGAGGTGCAGGAGGCATGCACTTTTCTACAAAATAAGAGAACAATTTCCTGTACATTGATTATTTCTGTTACTTAAAAAACCGGATGAGCGAAATGCACAGTAATGCTGATCAAAATGCATGTTTTGGGGTTTGTCTGCTCACCAAGAGAGCCAGTGCTGATGTCCCGGGGCATGCTGGGTCGGCCCTCCCCTGCCCAGCCGTACGCCCCCACACTGACACGGTACTGCATGGCCACCTTCAGGTTCCCGATCACCACATCCTAACAGACACACGGGAACAGCTTAGCATGCAAGACAGCACCATATGGCATTAACAGAGAAACAGATACTGAACATCCACTCACAAAGCTGGCTTGGCCGTCAAACTGTCCCTGTAAGATGAAACAAAATTTCTGCTGAAGTCAAATTGTTCATTTCAACTGTGGTAAAGTTACACTGAAGCCTCGCAATCACTATACTCTGACAATTCATAGTTTATTATTCTATGTATTATTTATTATTATTTATGCATGTACACACTAACACACACACATTTATACTATACAACAATTTATTATTATTAATAATAATAATAATAACAATAATAATCTTAAAGCGATGGGACATACAGTTGTGAGCATTTCCAAACTCAATGGGACTTCCAGGGCAACAGCACTGCTAGTCGGACGATTATTCCTCATCTCCGTGTAAAACACCTGGTCAATAAAATAAATAAATATTTACATGAACACCATGTAGAATGGCCCATCATTGGTAAATCATTCCTGCGGTTACATATATACAGCACTAGTGTGGAAATCTGAGCAAAAATAAGAGAGCCTTGTAATCGCAATCTGGCAACAGACAGATACCTGATGGATTTTATCCCATAAGCAACCATAACAGCATTAACATGTTAACACAGAGATTCTTAGTAACCTAACAAGCAACCAGAGATGAATAGGATGAATACAAATAGGATAAAGGGGGAAAACCCAAAGCACTTCACTTCTTCACACATGTACAGTAGGTCAATTAGTAATCACTTCTGTCTGTAATTAAAGGAGAAGTGTGCCATTTCTGCACCACTAGTGGCAACGAATGGAACTTCAGTATGACTGGACCTGATGGTGAGCTCATATAAATATCAAAATCATAACACTCAATATGGTGGCTATAGTCCTGCCTTCACAAAGTTGTTTACTCAAGAACCATCCCTGGATTATTACAGTTAACTAAAACTAAAATCATAAAAAAGAAGAAAAAAAATCATTAACTGAAATAATATATATATATATATATATATATTTATTTATATACAATTCTTGATAAAGTATTTGACTAAAATAACTAAAACTAAAATAAGAAATCATAAAAAATTATACAGACATTTTTAAAATAAAATCTAAAAATTAAAAAAATTAATAAAAACTGTAATAGTATCTCAATGATATAAAATTAACACTAATAACGGACCTATTTTGGTGGAAAAAATGGTTTGTCTGACTAAATAAGTGAGCAGCAGTGTCTGTTATTTAGTTATCACTGTCATATGATAAACACTGGGAATCAAACTAAATATTGTAGAAACTTCATTTTCTGTAAAGTTGCTTTGCAACGATTTGTATCGTAAAAAGCGCTATACAAATAAACTTGAATTGAATTGAATCAAGCAATCAATATGTTATGCAATTAGCAGAGAGGCACCGATTTTTTTTTTTAACAGTTAAAGCACAATTTTATGATTTAAAAAGATGGCAGGATTTGTACCTTGTAGCCAGTGATAGTGCTGACGTGTCTACGGGGCATTTTCCACCGGACACTGAATGCAGTGCAGTTCACCGTCTCCAGCTGAATGTCCAGCGGTGGACTTAACCTCTCTGACAGCAACAACAGGAAACAAAATCAACATTTTAGCATTCATTTGTTTATGTACAGTAAACTCTTATGAACAAAGGTGCTTTCTTGGAATCTATGATTTCATGAAGAATCTTTAACATCCATAGAACCTTTCTATTGGACAAAAAGAGGGTAAAACGTTTCTTTAGAATATTAAAATGTTCTTCACACTAAGGGAAAAAAAAAATTTTTTAACCTAAAATGGTTCTTATATGGCACTGTGAAAACCCTCTATCAATAATTTAGCTTCTTCCAATGAAAAGGCATCTAGTCTGAATCAGGAGAGAAATATGCACAGATCAAGCTCCATTTATAAACAGTCCAAAATAGTTCTAAACAAGTATGTAGGTGGATTTTGATGTGCGATGGACTTTTTCAATGGAGGAAGCTTTATTATGGATTATGATTATATGTGACCCTGGAGCACAAAAGCAGTGTTAAGTTGCTGGGGTATATTTGTAGCAATAGCCAAAAATACATAGTATGGGTCAAAATTATAGATTTTTCTTTTATGCCAAAAATCATTAGGATATTAAGTAAAGATTATGTTCCATGAAGATATTTAGTAAATTTCCTACCGTAAATATATCAAAACTTCATTTTTGATTAGTAATATGCATTGCTAAGAACTTCATTTGAACAACTTTAA
>NW_015505365.1:718907-726409 GCF_001515645.1 Sinocyclocheilus grahami
TAATAATAATAATAATAACAATAATAATCTTAAAGCGATGGGACATACAGTTGTGAGCATTTCCAAACTCAATGGGACTTCCAGGGCAACAGCACTGCTAGTCGGACGATTATTCCTCATCTCCGTGTAAAACACCTGGTCAATAAAATAAATAAATATTTACATGAACACCATGTAGAATGGCCCATCATTGGTAAATCATTCCTGCGGTTACATATATACAGCACTAGTGTGGAAATCTGAGCAAAAATAAGAGAGCCTTGTAATCACAATCTGGCAACAGACAGATACCTGATGGATTTTATCCCATAAGCAACCATAACAGCATTAACATGTTAACACAGAGATTCTTAGTAACCTAACAAGCAACCAGAGATGAATAGGATGAATACAAATAGGATAAAGGGGGAAAACCCAAAGCACTTCACTTCTTCACACATGTACAGTAGGTCAATTAGTAATCACTTCTGTCTGTAATTAAAGGAGAAGTGTGCCATTTCTGCACCACTAGTGGCAACGAATGGAACTTCAGTATGACTGGACCTGATGGTGAGCTCATATAAATATCAAAATCATAACACTCAATATGGTGGCTATAGTCCTGCCTTCACAAAGTTGTTTACTCAAGAACCATCCCTGGATTATTACAGTTAACTAAAACTAAAATCATAAAAAAGAAGAAAAAAAATCATTAACTGAAATAATATATATATATATATTTATTTATTTATATACAATTCTTGATAAAGTATTTGACTAAAATAACTAAAACTAAAATAAGAAATCATAAAAAATTATACAGACATTTTTAAAATAAAATCTAAAAATTAAAAAAATATATATATATTTATTTATATACAATTCTTGATAAAGTATTTGACTAAAATAACTAAAACTAAAATAAGAAATCATAAAAAATTATACAGACATTTTTAAAATAAAATCTAAAAATTAAAAAAATTAATAAAAACTGTAATAGTATCTCAATGATATAAAATTAACACTAATAACGGACCTATTTTGGTGGAAAAAATGGTTTGTCTGACTAAATAAGTGAGCAGCAGTGTCTGTTATTTAGTTATCACTGTCATATGATAAACACTGGGAATCAAACTAAATATTGTAGAAACTTCATTTTCTGTAAAGTTGCTTTGCAACGATTTGTATCGTAAAAAGCGCTATACAAATAAACTTGAATTGAATTGAATCAAGCAATCAATATGTTATGCAATTAGCAGAGAGGCACCGATTTTTTTTTTTAACAGTTAAAGCACAATTTTATGATTTAAAAAGATGGCAGGATTTGTACCTTGTAGCCAGTGATAGTGCTGACGTGTCTACGGGGCATTTTCCACCGGACACTGAATGCAGTGCAGTTCACCGTCTCCAGCTGAATGTCCAGCGGTGGACTTAACCTCTCTGACAGCAACAACAGGAAACAAAATCAACATTTTAGCATTCATTTGTTTATGTACAGTAAACTCTTATGAACAAAGGTGCTTTCTTGGAATCTATGATTTCATGAAGAATCTTTAACATCCATAGAACCTTTCTATTGGACAAAAAGAGGGTAAAACGTTTCTTTAGAATATTAAAATGTTCTTCACACTAAGGGAAAAAAAAAATTTTTTAACCTAAAATGGTTCTTATATGGCACTGTGAAAACCCTCTATCAATAATTTAGCTTCTTCCAATGAAAAGGCATCTAGTCTGAATCAGGAGAGAAATATGCACAGATCAAGCTCCATTTATAAACAGTCCAAAATAGTTCTAAACAAGTATGTAGGTGGATTTTGATGTGCGATGGACTTTTTCAATGGAGGAAGCTTTATTATGGATTATGATTATATGTGACCCTGGAGCACAAAAGCAGTGTTAAGTCGCTGGGGTATATTTGTAGCAATAGCCAAAAATACATAGTATGGGTCAAAATTATAGATTTTTCTTTTATGCCAAAAATCATTAGGATATTAAGTAAAGATTATGTTCCATGAAGATATTTAGTAAATTTCCTACCGTAAATATATCAAAACTTCATTTTTGATTAGTAATATGCATTGCTAAGAACTTCATTTGAACAACTTTAACAACAAACAAATTTTCTCAATATTTTGATGTTTTTGCACCCTCAGATTCCAGATTTTCAAATAGTTGTATCTCTGCCAAATATTGTCCTATCCTAACCATACACCAATTGAAAGCTTATTTATTCAGCTTTCAGTTGATGTATAAATCTCAATTTCGCAAAATTTATGACAGGTTTTGTGGTCCAGGGTCACATTTAGCCAGAATGTGTCGGTCTGAAGTTAAAATGTATTAAGGATGGATTTGTTTCTTACAAATGTGTAGCTTTTCGCTTTATGAGACGTTAATTGATGGACTGGAGTGGTGTGGATTACTTGTGGATTATTGTGATGTTTTTATCAACTGTTTGGACTCTCATTCTGACGGCACCCATTCACTGCAAAGGATCAAGTGATGCAATGCTACATTTCTCTAAATCTGATGAAGAAACAAACTCATCTACATCTACGGCCTGAGGTTCAATACATTTTCAGCTTATTTTCATTTTTGGATGAACTATTCCTATTTGAAAGGTCATGATAACAAGAAAGAACAAAATAAAGAAACATCTAAAGAAAACCAGACTGATTTTAGATGCATTTCAGATGATGCGTGTGGACAAGGTCATTCCTAAAATCTCTCTCTCAGAGTGAAAAGTCGATGCCTACAGCGCTGATGGACAGTTCAGTGTGTGTGAATGTCGCTGCAGCTCTCGTCACAGGAAGACAACAGCACGATCATCTTTCCTGATGGCCAGTGAAACATGCAGCCACTGCTACTGCAAGTTCAAAGACAAAACTTGCTCTTATATTGGCTTCATCTACCAACACAGATATAGGCATATTGCATCTACGGTTTCCATTCCGTTAGCCCATCATCATCATCTCATCCTGACACATTCACAAAGCTTGCATTAAAGATGGATTTATTCCAATCACACCTCCCTCTCTCTCTCTCTCTCCTTTCAGATCATTTGCTTTCTCTCAAAATAAACACACATCAAAAAATTACTTTAAAGGTTTGTATAGTCATTAGAGATATCAAGTAATTTGACTGAGTATGACTAATACACTCTTTGATGATGTACGTTCCATGTGATCTTGCGAGTTGCAGGCGTTTTAGTGGAGCAATTAAAATGATGCCTTCTGAAAATAAACCAACAAAGCAATCTGAACTGAAACTAATTTTAAAACATGCAACTGACTCGGTATTTCATGCAACATACTTTGTTGCAACACATTTTGGAAAATGCAGTAGCTCTCTTAATATTTTACTGTATGCATACTAGAACACTTAAACAGTGTGCACAATACATATTTACTGCATTTTCTGAACAGCCCATGATTTACAGCTTTCAATTGCTAGCCAGAAGCAGCTCCTACTATGGAGAGAGATATTCTTTTTTTAATATATATATAAATTGTTTTGTCAACTTTGAGCAGCACACAAGCATATAGATGGACCCAAAGCTAACAGACACAAACTAAAGCCACAATACACCAGATTTGATTTAACAGCATCTTTAATTTGAGAGCAACCCAGAAAGATGTAGATATCATTAAAGTATGGATTTTTAGGCAACAGAAAACTGAGTAACAAAATTGGAATTGATGTTTAAGTGTGTGTGACGGTAAGAAAACTTTTAAAAGAGCCTTCAGACCAAAAAATGTCTAATTTTCATTAACAACTCTGAGTCAATACAAACTAAAGCGAAAAGGCTCCAGGCAAATATCTTTTCCAACAGATGATGCAATCAAACTTAAGGAAATTACATTTACCCAGACCAACTTCAAATAGTTCAGCAAGAACCATTTCTGCACTTTCAGTCCTTCCACTTTCATAAAAGAAAGAGGTTGGGCAGTAACCTCAAGATCTGGCCCAAACCTGTCTATACTAACAGATTGAAGTGTATATGTAACATCTATACGCTTGAATTTGTTAGTCTTTCAATAAATCAAGACCACTGAAGTAAATCTCGCTCCCAGTTCCTTGGCTATACCACTAAAAAGCGCATTAAGGTTAAGTATTCCCATATACCCAAGGGTACCAGAGGGACAAGCACCAATTTGCAGCATTTCATCGGAAGTGTCAGTTATCAGAGGGCTTGTTTATCTGAAATGACTGATGGTTTTCATTACTCTAAATTGTTGGCCATGGGCATTGGGCATGAGATCGTCCGGAGGGTATACGGACGTGCCATACAGTGCTGACCCTGCCGTATGACTGCGACCCCCAGATGTCTCTGTGACAAATCACCTGTACATCCATCCATCGGAATAGCCTGAAAATTCATCCTGCATGCATCAAGTGGATTATGGCACATAGAGAGGCTCCAAAAAGTATTTAGAAACCAAATGCATGCTTAACAATGTGTGAATGTCATTACATTAGATTAAAAAAAACATAAATATCATTGATTTTAAAGATGGATAACATGCTACACAAAAAGGCATGCTTGCATGATAAAGCTAAACAGTTCAAAAATGTGAAGTCAGGGAGAAATGACTTTATGCATCACCCAAAAATCACCAAACACCAGCTGATTAAAACATAAGTTAAGATGAAAAAATAGAAATGTTACTCAGTTTGCTATTTTGTACATAATGCAATGACATTCAGACATGCTCACGTGTGTCTAGTTTGTCGAGGTCACTGTATGCATGGCCAAATAATCAGAACAACTACATTTTAACAAAAGAAGATGAGCAATGAAAATGACACTCACCTGACTTGCGTGCACTTGACTTTCTTGCGCAAAGAGCGAAATTACACATCCACACCACTGCAAGAAGCACCATCACTCTCTCCTGGAGGCGCATTTTCAGTCCTTTATGCTTCTGAGATCCCGATCTGAGTTTCAAATGCAGTTCTTCCTCATTTTAAACTCCTTAATAACAAAACACGGCGTTTTTTCGATCCAGACTGTTGCAGGTCTTTGTATGCACGGTGAAGCCGGTCTGATGCGATTACTGTCTGCTGCAGATCAGACACGCTCCTCATGCGCGGCCCCACAGGAGCCCAGACACCCGCGATCCACTCTGGAGAACTTCAGCATCCACGGAGCGCCACAGCAGCTGGCCAAAGTCCGCGAATCAGCCCCAGACTTAAAGTTTCTTCTTATTTGAGAGCGTTTTTGAGCGAAGCGGTGAGGAGAGAAGGCAGAGACACTCGGAGTTAAGAGGATAATGGTCTAATCTACACAGATGGGCACTTGAGCTCGCTTCAGTAACTCTGACCAATATAGCAACACGGGTCGATGAAATACTACAGCACAGACTGAGGGATGATTGGGTGGAAAGTTTGAGAGGTAGAGGAGGGAGATTAATTAGTTAATATGCCTACTTTATGGCGGGTATTAAATGTGAATAACCAGAAGTTACACTAAATTACTGAGACATTATTATGTTTTTGACAGGACTGAAAACGAGGCTGTGATGGACTGAAGTACAGTGTACTGTTGTTCAGCAGACGAAACGTCTTTCTGAGAAAAAAATTCAGACAAAAACGCTATAGCCTAGACATTTTTTTTTTTTGATTGAGGATCTTTATACAACAGAAATTGCCTCACAGCCTCGTTTTCATTCGCGTTAAATTAAAAATGGTATAACCTGATTAGGGTCTATTATGGGCTAATTAGATAGATAGATAGATAGATAGATAGATAGATAGATAGATAGATAGATAGATAGATAGATAGATAGATAGATAGATAGATAGATAGATAGATAGATAGAAATTTCCCCTTTTTTCTACAGCTGTCCTGTCCTTGTCATGTCTTCTCTTCTTTGAGTTCTTGAGGATATGAGGAATCTCCAGCTCTATTCTACCGGAAATTGAGGCATTCATAAGCTGTCAGATTCAAAGCAATCTTTTCTTTCATAAATTTGAATGTTTGCATCAAAAAAAAAATCATCACTGCATTATCTGCATTAGTTTCCCTACTATAGGCTAATCAAAGGAGATCTGAATTAAGTTTGATGATTAACCAGCCTAATTAGTGACAACATTCAGCGAAATTACATAGATTTGAATTCATAGCAATTTGGAATCAAATGGGCTACAAATTCCCCAAAATTAAATCAAGGCGAGTCTAACACACACACACACACACACTTTGAGATTGATTCATTGCTCCAGAAAAAACCCAAACTCTGCTGGATATTTTCTTTTCTTTTCTTTTCTTTTATTAACAACATTAGCTGGAAATTACATCAGGGGAAAAAGTTGCATGATGAAACTGGTAGTTGTTATAGAGTGGCCTCTAGCGGTTTAAATTGGTGATAACAACAGATAAATAATTAATTACATAGATTTGAATTCATAGCAATTTGGAATCAAATGGGCTACAAATTCCCCAAAATTAAATCAAGGCGAGTCTAACACACACACACACACACTTTGAGATTGATTCATTGCTCCAGAAAAAACCCAAACTCTGCTGGATATTTTCTTTTCTTTTCTTTTCTTTTATTAACAACATTAGCTGGAAATTACATCAGGGGAAAAAGTTGCATGATGAAACTGGTAGTTGTTATAGAGTGGCCTCTAGCGGTTTAAATTGGTGATAACAACAGATAAATAATGTAATAAGCAAAGTAAAATAAGTAAGGTACTGCACTTCAAACTGTTGACCGGTAGAGGGAGTCAGGCTCTATGTAACAGTGTTTATTGTACATAATAGGACTGACTACATAAAATCCTCTACAGATAATCAGAACAAAATATAGGCTACAGTAAAAAGACAGACGTTGACAAAACGGTGAGTTTATTATTATTATTATTTATTTATTTATTTTTATGGAATTGTACATCATAAAAATGCACATTGTACATTGCACATTAATAAGTTGAATTATGATGATGGTAACAGGGTTGATAAATAGATATATAACATTGTTCTAAATAATCTAAATATATAAATTTATATATAATATATCTTTTGAGTATATTAATCAGCTTTTGTTCATGTCATGGTTATGCTGTTATTAAAACAAAAGCCAAATACTAGAAAGTCTATGTATTATTATTATTTTAAAATACACATTTTGCAGCATATTCATTTATCAAATATTTAAATTTTAATGCAGTACAGTACGCAATATTATACTGATAATATAATTTGTAATTAAAATGTTTTTGCAGTCCGATTCAGTTTTCACTATAGTTGTTGAAAACTATTTCAGACTGAATATTTCAGAGAAATATTACATTAAGACCACAGACAAGCTGTTGGCAATCTTTATTTCAAAAGTTCTTCAATATGAAAGCAGATACAGGATGTTATGGTAGTCATCTCAGCACAATGAAGCGAACTGAGAATACTGTTTAATTGTGAACTTTAACAGCTTAACTATTACATATGCAGAGTGATGAATAAACTACTAATATCAGCTGCATTAAAAAAAAAATATATATATATATATATATATATATATATA
>NW_015505365.1:728724-746634 GCF_001515645.1 Sinocyclocheilus grahami
TATATATATATATATATATATATATATTCTGCTTCTCACAGTTTGATCTGACTGCCAAGACGATTTTGCGCAAAAGTAGACTAAAAATAAAAAAATAACCATTTTAG
Source organism: Sinocyclocheilus grahami (assembly GCF_001515645.1). Lineage (NCBI taxonomy): Eukaryota > Metazoa > Chordata > Actinopteri > Cypriniformes > Cyprinidae > Sinocyclocheilus > Sinocyclocheilus grahami. The sequence continues at coordinate 728,832 of NW_015505365.1, forward strand.
CTTCTGACATGACGCCACTAAAGTAATAAATATACACATTGCGAGGTCATGTGACAACAATGTTAAAAAAAGGCTACTAAACAATCACTTCTAAAACTTAAATATGGGGAGATGTTTGTAACACTGATTGCTTTATCATTTGTATAACTTTTTTAAAATCTAAAAAAAATAACTGTTTTTTTTTATCTAAAACATTAATATAATTTTGCCAAATTGATAAAGTTGTTTTCAAATGTACAACTTAAAAAGTGTAACTTGATGCTGTTGATGTGGGGTTGGTTGTAGCACTAAAGAAAACATGTATTTCAGTTGAAATATTGAGCATGCATTTATTTTATTAATCAAATTATTTGTTTAAACTAGGGATGCACGATATATTGGCCACCATATCGGTATCGGCCCATATCGGCTCATTTTTTCTGTTATCGGTATCGGCCTGATAAGAAAATTTGGCCGATATCTTAAAGCCGATAAATAATGCATTATTTCCTTCAGAGACACTTCAGATGCGCGCTGTTCGTTTGCAGCCTTTTGTGCAATTGTACGTTGTAATATTGTGTTTATTTGATGTATATCTGATTTATCTCATATAGAATGCGTTTGGTTAAGTTAAAAGAGCGCTTCAGTTTACCAGTGATAAACTCAAACAGCAGTGCACAACATTAATAACTATGATTGGGAATGTCATGTATATAACATGTTAAAAAAAGGCTACTAAACAATCACTTCTAAAACTTAAATATGGGGAGATGTTTGTAACACTGATTGCTTTATCATTTGTATAACTTTTTTAAAATCTAAAAAAAATAACTGTTTTTTTTATCTAAAACATTAATATAATTTTGCCAAATTGATAAAGTTGTTTTCAAATGTACAACTTAAAAAGTGTAACTTGATGCTGTTGATGTGGGGTTGGTTGTAGCACTAAAGAAAACATGTATTTCAGTTGAAATATTGAGCATGCATTTATTTTATTAATCAAATTAATTGTTTAAACTTATGTTATAACTATCCACCTCCACGGCATTTTAAGTATTTTAACTCACAAAGGTCAAAAGGAAAATATTAAACAGCAAACATTTTAAACATAAATCAATCAATTTATTTAACATCAATCCATCCATCTTTGTAGGACAAGGAAGTAATGAAAAAAGTTAGTTTAAAGCTCCGCTATTATATTACATTATATTTTAGGTAAGCAAATGTTAATAAAGCAATACGTTTTATAAATTAGCGTCTGTTATACACTCTAAAAAATGCTGGGTTAAATACAACCCAGTGCTGGGTAAAATAGGGACAAACCCAGCACGCTGGAAATCCATTCAGCTACAGGTTATATTAATATTTTTTATTGTAAACAACTATGAAAAACAAGAAAATTCTAATAAAGTTGCTTCATCTTCAGGTAGGCCCTATTGTATTTTACGTCTTCAGCACGAAAGACAAGACGAACGGTAACTTCAATACTAATAATAAAATTATTTATTTGAGAGATGGACAAGTTCTTCGACGAGATACTGCATGGTTTATGTTTAGCGAGTTTTTTTCACGTTTAAATAACATCCAGGTTTGCTTTGTTCGTGAGGTCACGTGGTATGGCAAGCCGTTTTGACTTTTATTCATTCTCAGGATATGAATTCTTGATATCAACAATTACATTTTTACTAGTTAAAATGTTCATTCTTGATATCAGGAATTAGATTTCTACTAGGCCCTGTAGAGGGAGTGTTTGTCATTCATATGAGTGCTGGAAATCCATTCAGCTACAGGTTATATTAATATTTTTTATTGTCAAACAACTATGAAAAACAAGAAAATTTGCTTCATCTTCAGGTAGGCCCTATTGTATTTTACGTCTTCAGCACGAAAGACAAGACGAACGGTAACTTCAATACTAATAATAAAATTATTTATTTGAGAGATGGACAAGTTCTTCGAAGAGGTACTGCATGGTTTATGTTTAGCCAGTTTTTTTCACGTTTAAATAACATCCAGGTTTGCTTTGTTCGTGAGGTCACGTGTATGGCAAGCCGTTTTGACTTTTATTCATTCTCAGGATATGAATTCTTGATATCAACAATTACATTTTCACTAGTTAAAATGTTCATTCTTGATATCAGGAATTAGATTTCTACTAGTAACAAATGCTATTTTTGATATCAGCAACTACATTTCCACTAGTAACAATGTTAATTCTTGATATCAACAATTACTTTTCAACTAGTAAAAACTATAATTCTTGATATCTGTAATTGTATTTTCACTAGTATATATATCAAGAACTGATTTCTTACTAGTTGAAATTCCAACTTCACATATCAGAAATACAATTCTTACTAGTAGAAGGAAAAAAAAAAAGCATGCATGGCCGCTTAGAACTTCCGTAAATTTTAGTTTTTACTAGTTGAAAAGTAATTGTTGATATCAAGAATTCATATCCTGAGAATGAATAAAAGTCAAAACGGCTTGCCATACACGTGGTTTAGTCGCGCGAAAGGTTGACGCCACGCGCACTTCACATCACCTCAGAGCTGAGGCGAGAACGAACTGAACCTGAATCAACACTCAATGAAATTACTAACCATAAACTAACACATCTGATCATAGAAGTGGATGTATTGCGAGAATACTACATCTGGGATCATATGTCTGCGTGTGAAACTGTCTTCACGAACAGGCTGATGTAGAACAGAAGAACAGGAGAGAGGCAGATGAAAGGAAATATAATATGCACGCTTTTTATTTGATAAATGTTTTTGGAAAGCACCTTTAGCTCTGATCATCAGTGCTGATGGCTGGATATACAGAGCTGAGCTCAGGTGAGTGTTATCATCACTTTATTACAGAATCAATAATAATCATTATTGCAAACTATTTGTTTTGTCAGCATGAGTGGCTAGTTGTGGTTATTTTTCAATTGTATTTGGGCTATAGGCTATTCTTCTATTTCTACAACTACTAATAATGCTATGTTTAGCTGGTTTATTATTATTATTGTCATTAACAGAATTTAGAAAGTGCATTTTTTCACAGGAGCAAGTGGCTATTTGTTTGGAAACTAAAAATTACTTTTAAATTGTTTTAACAAAATAATAGGCTAATAATTCGATATGAAGTTGGTTAATGTTATTATTACAGTTATTATTATTATGACAAACATAAATTAGGAAGTGCCTTTTTCATAGTAGCAAATGGCTAGATGTACTTTTAAATTGTTCTGGGCTATATAATAATAATAATAATAATAATTAGTGCTGTCAAACGATTAATCGCGATTAATCGCATCCAAAATAAGTTTTAGTTTATGTAATATATGAGTGTGTACTGTGTATATTTATTATGTATATATAAATACAAACACATGCATGTGTATATATTTAAGACAAATATGTTATGTTTATATATTAAATATATTTATATATAATAATATAAATATATGTCTATACATGTAAATATTTCCTAAATATATACTGTATGTGTGTATTTATATATACATAATAAATAAACACAGTACACATAAATATATTATGTAAACAAAACTTTTATTTTGGATGCGATTAATCGCGATTAATCGTTTGACAGCACTAATAATAGTAATGATAATAATAATAATGCTATATTAAGCTAAATATGTATTATTATTATTATCAAATTTAATGTATAGTGTGTTTTTCACAATATCCCATTATTATTATTACAGATTTAATTCAGAAAGGCTATTTTTTTTGTTTTTATTTTTGTACTTTTAAACTGTTCTGGGTCTATATAGCAGCAGTAGTAATAATAATAATGCTATATTTAACTTAAATATTTAACTTATATACTTATCTATTTAACTTGTATATTAAACTTAAATATTTGTTGTTGTTGTTGTTGTTGTTATTAAAGATGTAATTTATAAAGTGCCCGATAGAGAAATTATGTTTTTAAAAAAACAGCACCCACAGAAAAAGCAAGACAGAACTCTATATTAACTAATTCAATGTGCATTTTCAATTAATTTTTTAAAAGAGGTACAAGCTGGGCTGTGGCATAAATACAGTTTACAAAGGCTGTAAATGAAAGACTAAGAGAAGCGTGTAATTCTCCTGAATGTCTGTGATGTGCGTTTGGCACAGGCTCTGTGAGCTGAGGGGAGAGTAAGATGAAGGTCTGGGGTGTGATGCTGGCGTGTGCACTGACGCTGAGCTGCGTGTCCTCCGTCCCGAACCCAGCCGGACATTGCTCTCAAAGACCACAGGACCTACAGAGAAAACCATACAAACATCTGCAGCCAAGAAGTCACTCAGGTCAGGAGAAGCCATTCGATTCTTACTATTAAATATATAAAAGTCACATGAATACACACACAGGTGTGATAAAGCGTATTTCGGGACACACCTGATACTGTTGTGATGGTTAAGTAAAGAAGTTTCAGGTGACCCATTGTACCTGGGTGAGACACTACTCTAGTTCTATCAGCTTACAAACTGAGCTTACAACTCCATTTGAACCTGTATTATATCTGGTGTCTGTGGACAAAAGCAGTATTGTTGCTAAAAGCTGTCAGAATAATGCAAACTATATCATGTTATGGCTCTTTGATCACTCTACTCGTCCTGTCATAAAGGCACATCTAAACACTACCACCTTTACATACTGTCAAAACACAATGTACAACGCACTTGAAAGGGTCACATCAGCAGACTGTGTTCTCCTTGAGATCCTCTAGCCAAGGTGTCCTGCAGCAAAAACAGGCATGGTTTAGTTTTACACGACCACCCTGTATGACTCTTAGAATTAAACAGGCTCTTTCTCTAATGTAACTTTATATTTACAGTTTTAATTCAACTTAATTTTAGTTTCGGTTCTCATAATTTTGTTTTGTGCTTTTTGACAATTATTTGTTTATATATATATATATATATATATAGGGAGAGAGAGCTGTATTTTTATTTGAGTTTTAGTAATTTTGTTTTCCATTTTTATTGTTTTTCAGTTTTTATTTTTCTATTTAGCTATTTTTATTTTTAAGTAATTTGTAAACTTTTATTTATTTTTATTTCAGTTTTAGTAATTTTGCTGTGTTTTATTAGTTTTTTATTTCTCTATTTTGCTATAACTTATTTTTAATTTCACTTGTAGTAAGTTTGTTAGATGCTTTGGTCAATTTTTTTTTTTTTTTTCAATATTTCTATTTAGCTTTAATTTGTTGTTTTAGTAATTTTTAGTGCTTTGTAATTTTTATTTCTCTGTTTAGCTATTATTAATTTTTTATTTCAGTTTTAGTAACTTTGTTAGATGCTTTGGTGAATGAGCTTTTTTTTCCAATATTTCTACTTAGCTTTAATTTTTTGTTTTAGTAGTTTTTGTGCTTTTTTCATTTTTATTAGTTTATTTCTCTATTTAGCTATTATTTATTTCAGTTTTAGTAACTTTGTTATGTGCTTTTGTCAATTTATTCGTTTTTTATATTTCTTTGGTGAATTTTAGCATTTCTTTCAATATTTCTATTTAGCTTTCATTTTTAGTTTAAATTTTAGTAATTTTGTGTGCTTTAGTCATTTTTATTAGCATTTAAATTTTTCTATTTAGCTTTATTTTTATTTCAGTTGTAATTTTAGTCCTTCATCTTAAACTTATTTTATTTCCGTTTAAGTTTTTCATCTTATATTTATATTTTCTGTTCTTTTTTTTACTTTCAATAAATATTTTTTTATTCTGGAGAGGAAGTTTTCACTTCAGAAATGGAGAGAAAAAATGTTTTCATTAGATCTCATTTTTTCCATGATATGACCCTTTTAAAGCATGCATATATGTAAAGAGTATGACCTTTCCACATAAAACTACCTTAGTAGATTCAGAGGCTTTTGTAGCTGATTTTAGCAGATTGTTTAAAGTCAGATTGTATCTGTAATGCAAATGCAGGAACATCTCTTGCCTCTGTCATCCAGACAGCTTTCCCACACCACACTCAGCCTTCACCCACAGACCCAAGAGATCTCCAAAACGGAGAGGTTTCCTTCGTAACAAGATGGACAGAAAGAGACCGAGTCGTGAAGAGAGAGAGAAGGGCAAAGGAAGAGCGTGTGCACTGAGACAAGTCCAGCTGAAAGTGTCTGATCTGGGTCTGGGCTACCGGAGTCAGGAGGAGCTGATATTCAGTTACTGCAGCGGTGTGTGTATGAACTCCCTCACAAACTATGACAAAATCCTCACCGGCCTCGCCAGCAACGGCAAAAACATTCTGCGCAGCTCTCCTCCCACCGTCTGCTGCCGACCTGTCGAATACGACGACGACCTGTCCTTTCTGGATGACAACCTCATATACCACACCATGAAGAGGCACTCGGCACGGAAATGTGGCTGTGTCTAAGCAACTGTGATAGACAATGACACCAGACGGGAAAATCAATGGAAACAATTTCAGGTTATTACATGTGTGAGCATGGCTCGGTCGAGGGAATCATCATGATTGCATTTCTCGAAGAAGATACAGGATAAGGAATTGCAAGAATAGTATTGCAAGATGTTCAAAAACTGGTACATACACTCTCAGAAAAAAAAAGCTGTAACTGGGGCGCTACCCTAAGATGCAAAAGCTAAAAGGTGTGAATATGTACTATTTAGGGGTAAATAAGGTAACTTAAAATACCGCCCCAGTGACCGCTTTGTACCTTTTTTTCTGAGAATGTACATCATTTAACCTATAGGAAGGCCCATCTTAAACAGCAAGACAGGATATTTTGTGTGCTGTGCATTTTTATAAGTTCTTATGAAGAAGAATTTTGAAAGAATTTTCTCTGATTCTTATGTTCATTGTTAAACACAAAACCCAAATGAATGGTTTTGATGAAATTAATTCATCCCTATTTATATATATATATACAGTGCCTTGCAAAAGTATTCATACCCCTTTTTTATTTTTGTTATGTTGCAGCCTTATGTTAAACTGCTTTAAATAACTTTTTTTCCCACATCAATCTGCACTCCATACACCATAATGACAAAGCAAAAACAGAACTGTCACAACTTTGTACATTTATTAAAAATAAAAAACTGAAATAAGAAGCACCTTAACAGCCTCATCAGCATTTGGCAATTATCTGTCATTTTGCTCTGTCATGTTGAATGGGGGCAGACACACATTTTCAGGTTTCTCCAGAAATATTTGATTGGGTTCAATCCCAGGCTGTGGCTGGGCCACTCGAGGACATTCACAGAGTTGTCTATAAGCCACTCTTGCTGCGTGTTTAGGGTCATTGTCCTGTTGGAAGGTGAACCTTCTGCCCAGTCTGAGATTCTGAATGCTGTTGACTGGGTTTTCTTTAAGGCTATCTCAATATTTTGGTGCATTGAGCTTTTCTTCTACTCTGATGAGTCCCTCAGTCCCTGCTGCTGAAAAACAGCTCCACAGCATGAGGCTGCTACCAGCACACTTTACTTTTGGGATAGTACTCTGCAGGTGATGAGCAGTGCCTGGTTTCCTTCAAGCATGATGCTTGGAATTGAGGTTCATCAGACCAAAAAAATCTTGTTTCTCAGAGTCTGAGGGTCCTTTAGGTGCTTTTTTTAATGGAATCATTTAAGTTTTTTATTTTTAATAAATTTGCAATTTGCAACCTGTTTTTTGCTTTGCCATTATAGTGTATGGAGTGTAGAATGATGTGGGGAAAAAAGTAATTTAAAGCAGTTTAACATAAGGCAGCAACATAACAAAACGTGAAAAAAATGAAGGGGTATGAATACTTTCGCAAGGCACTGTATATTTTTGAATATCTATTTATATGCCCCCCGCCCCCAAGTAATTTTTTTCTTTGTCTAATAAAAATTAACAATATAAAATAACAATTTACTCACTTCTACATTGTTTCAATCCCGTATGGCATCCTAAAAGATGTTTTGCAGAATGCTGCTCTTTTTCCATAATGTCAGCACATTTAAAAAATCTATTCCAAAAGATGCATGCACTATATTTCAAGACTTCTGAAGCTTTTCATGATGAACAGACCAACATGTCTTTAATAAGTGAAAATCTTCCTATCTGTTGTACTACTTGAAGCCACCATGAAAAGATAATTCACCCTATTTTCTAAATGCATATTATAGATCTCATTAATTAATTTGTGCATTTTTTGTATTATTTTTGACCTAACATTTAATCAAAACGTCTTAACTGAATCTTCCAGTATCATTCCTGGTGTATGCAGGAATCCTCCAATCATTTAGTCCGCTTAAACCCCGCCCCTTCAAGCTCCTTTCATCTGTCTCCACTTTTGAATGCCACGCCCATATCCCAACATCCAATCAGCAACCAAAAGACAGAATCAAGTCCCCGCCCTACTTTTTTCTTTTTCGATAATTTGTTCCATTCTGATGTACATCAGATTAAAGAAGAAAAGATCTGTTGCTACTTAAGTTTTCTCGCAACTTCAAATCTCATTAACCAGAAAAGAAAATATTGCTACTCATACCTGGCCTTGTTGCAACTCAGGCTCACTGGAAATACGTCTGCCTACATTTCTGCAAAACCCGAAATAAGTAGCTCTGGGTACATTTAGCTGACTTTGTCAGATGACACGTCCACAGGAGGCGCTATAAGCTGTATCATTTTTCTCCATTGCCGATATGGTTTTCGCAATGCTGTACCGGGTGAGCTACCGAGCAAGTTTACTTTATCAGAATTGAGAAGAACATGCGAGATGTTAAAATGTATGTAAAAGTGTTTTGAGGGCATGACAGTATTGCGGAAGGAACCACTTGAAAAATGAAGCCTCTATTTATCGATAATCTTCTCCTATAATCATAATTTGTGAGAAAAGGAGCAAAAGTTGTTGCCATTTTTACAGCCTCTAGTGTTCATTTCACCTGGAAACTGCAGGTTTCATGCATTTCTAATGAGCCTGGGTTGCTTTTATAATATTAATTGATCTATATCTTATCTAATTCATCTTATTGACTCTACAGAAGAAACTGTCACATGGATTTTGAATGGCAATGAGCAAATGGTAACTTCCCCAAAATGCCAAACTTTAGGTATTTATGAGTCACTAATTGAACTGATTTGTTTTACTGCTGTGGTGCTCTAAAATGTACTGTATTATTGACAAAGCTGGTTATCCAGTTAACGTTTACCTCTCAGCATTGTATTTGTCAGTTTTGTACAGCAAGGAAAATGTTAGCGAACCCAAATTTAGTGAATGTTATTTTTATATAATTTATATCATTCTATTTTGTTAACCTAAACAGATGCTTTGGTATTTGTATATTTGTAATCAGTGTTTAAGTCTACATGAAATCAAAACTGACCCTGTTATCCTACACTCTAAAAAAATCGGGCTGTTTTGACCCAGCGGAACCTTCTGGGTAGTAACCCAACCGCTGGGTCAAAACAGCCCGATTGCTGGGTTTGTCCCTATTTTACCCAGCACTGGGTTGTATTTAACCCAGCATTTTTTAGAGTGTAGTCTTCCCATGAACATTTCATCAGAACATCAGAAAAACAACTCATAGCTAAATAGCTAATAGTCTTACTAAAATCTTGGCAGCAGTTTAAATAATTGAAAGGCAGTTAATGTAATAACTTAAAGAAATAATACCAAATAACAGCAGTGAAATACAAGCATTACCATTTATTACTTGATTTTCAGCCTCCAGATCCTGATCAAAAATCTTCCGGAAAAACCCACATCTAGCTGAAACCTGGAAATGATACCACATTATGGAAGTAAAATGAGAGAATGCCATTTCATGCTGACTTTGTCAAAACAACATCACACCATTTAATTGACATGTATGTCATCAAACATCACAGTTATGGCTTAAAAATCTGTTAAAGAGACTGTAACATGTGCAGTGAGTTTATAACTTGTATGTAATGGTTGGAAACACAATAAAGAGCTTGGGTTTGTGGAAAAGAGATGTATAAATGGAAAAGAAAAGAGAATGAAACTGGAGATATGGAGTGTGGTGGAGATCTGATCTCTAATTCAGAGTTCACGTTTCGGCCGCCGCACACACCTGTCATCACACACCACACAGGACACCAGTTAATACACCGAACCCACAAGGAACAACCTTGTTAATGCTGTTACCTCAACATGACGAACAAAGACCCAGGTCAACGGTTACATCAGTAATTAGTCATTAGCTGTTGTAAATCTGTAATGTGAGTACTAGACAGAGAGAAGGAGAGAAGTCTGAATATAGAGCCTAAATGTTGGGTTCTGGATGTAAAAATTTTAACATTTTTTAACATCACAAGACTTCATCATTTCACTGCCTGGGTGAAAAGGTCTCTTACCTTTTCCTACTTCACAGCCGGTCTTTCTGTTCAGCTTGTAGCTCGACTCGACGCTCCAGCCTCTTCTTCTTTATCTGTAATTATAGAGCAGCATTTCAAGTCAATATCTGAAAGAACGTCCACAGCGTTCAGCTCAAGTGATGAAGCGCCTCATTACAGTGCATTGTGTGTTAACAGAAGACGTGCCATCATGAGCAGTAATAATAAATCTCTTTGTGTCTGTTTAATGTATATAGAGACAAACGTAGAGGGTCTGCTGAGAAATCTGCTGCTGCATAGGTTTACTATATTTTAATGGAATAGTTCACCCAAAAATTTAATTTGGTTAAATGTACTCATTCAAGAGGAGTTTGTTTCTTCATGGGAACAAAAGAACATCACTTGCTCACCAATGGATGCTCTGCAGTGAACGGGTGCCGTCAGAATGAGAATCCAAACAGCTGATAAAAACATCACAACCCATCCATTAATTAATAATCTTATTATGGACTTGTATTTTGGCCAAAAGCGACTGTTTAAAGCTAAAATGTGTTAATGATGGATTTGAGTGGCGTGGATTACTTGTGATGTTTTTATACTAAAATAACCAAAACTGAAATACAAATTCATAAAAACCTATATAGACATTCAAAAATTACAAAAACGTAAAAATGACTAAAACTTAAAGTATAAAAATAAAAACTGAAAGTATGAAACGTATCAGACGATACCATTTTAGAAATTGTAATAGTTTGTTTGACAGGATAGAGCAATCGATTAAATACATTTTAGGATTTTAGATTATTTGTAATTGATGTGAGGCGAATCTAATGTTTTAATGCATTCTGACTGCACAAATAACTTACATTGATCTACATTTCTCATGAAGAACTGTGGACTATATTCTGTGTCTTTCATCGGTTGAAATCACGTTGCGAGATGAAGGCTTCAGCCAGTCATAACATACATTGTTCTCCCAGAATGACGTACAGGAAAAACATTTCCATTGAGCAAGCACCTGTTGTCCGGTTTCCAGCACCTGTGCACCAGCTGACAGGTAAAGTAACGTGATGTTCTACACAGAAAGAACTTAATGTACCAGATATATTCTTATACATCAACTTTGGACCAATGAATCTTCACTGAGGGTCACGTTATTTAAACATGAACATATACCATTTATATGTATGCCCTTTATATACACTGAACAAAATTATAAACGCAACACTTTTGTTTTTGCCCCCATTTTTCATGAGCTGAACTCAAAGATCTGAGACTTTTTCTATGTACACAAAAGGCCAATTTCTCTCAAATATTCCACAGATTTGTGAATAATATTTGAGAGAAATGGGCCTTTTGTGTACATAAAAAGTCTTAGATCGTCGAGTTCAGCTCATGAAAAATGGGGGCAAAAACAAAAGTGTTGCGTTTATAATTTTGTTCAGTGTATATGTATACATAGTTTTTCAATTTTAGAAGCAAGATTAACATTTAACAGCTCGTGAACAGAGCAGTACATCTCATGTTGAAAGATTTTTTTCCAATGACTCCTAAAAAGTAGCATTTATGCATTTTGAACATGATTGAATTGCTGTGTTTGAGGCATTTTATCAGTTCACTGTTAACAGTAAACAGAAAAACTTGTGGACATTAACACAATCCTAGAAAATTCATGGAAATTCTCAACTTATGCTCTGCGCCAAAATATTTCATAGGTTAGAAATTGCTTTTGGCAAGAACAGCGTCTATAAATGGTGCAAATGAACCCATTAAACAGCAGAACGTCATGTGAATTCATCAATCCAAAGAAAAAGACAATTCACATGGAAAACTCACGTTTCTGGTACTTCCGGTTCCAGTGGAAACAGAGGAGCCTCTTTCCTCACAAAAAAACATGTACAAAACTCAGTGCAAACTCATGTTTTAGTTAAATTTTTTTTTTTATAAAAGTCTTAAATCTGAATAGATACTTGCATGATAGCACCATGATGCGTGTTTAAAGGAGTGATTGACATCCAGCTGTCATCTCAGAAAAAAACTTAAGGTAACATGTTTTAACTTTTGGAAGTACAAATAAGTTAATAAAGAGATATTGCTAATACTTCCAGTTCATTACACAGCTAAATGGCAGGGTGAGCACATTGCATTGTGGGATACAGTACGTAGCACAGTGTGCTTATACACTGAACACTTTGCAGTATTTTGACCATACAGACAATATGCATACTGTTTATAGAATATGAACTACATACTGACAATATTAAGTAACTAAATACTATGCAGTATATACACCTTATAGTGCCTAGCACTCTTTAATTGTTTACTCAAAGTGAGTGACACACTAGGTATACAACAAACTTTTTAAACTAGTATGCTACAGTACTGTCACATGACACTATATTAAATGCGTGTTTAATTCGAATCTAGAGTCTGGTACAGTTGGAAATAAACACAAAGGCTGAAAAGCATACTTTTGTAGTATTCTTACTATTTCCACCATGCAAAGATATGATAGAAATAGTATGCTACTCTAAATTCAACAATATAAAATATATTTAATTTTTTTCTCAGTGTAAACCTAATATTTCTGTAACAAGGACACATTAAAATAAAGTGCGAGTTTATATTAATTTCTTATACTAGAAAAAATGACTTGGGGCACCTTTACCCTGGACGCATTTCTCAGCGTAATTTTTTGTCCTCTCTTCACTATACCGGTCAATAAAGGAAGCGTGCACGGCAAATAACGCAATAAACAAAACGACACTCTAGCAAGTAAGAGAAGTAGAAAATTTATTGCAGTATTTGTTCCATCAGAGGCATGTGGGTCCCTTTACGCTGAGCAGGGCAACCTGTAATCGCAAATCTCCTTCGACACAGCCCTCCTCACAGACACTGCATGCTATACACAATAAATTACAGCCACACGGTGCTATCGTACAAAATGGACAAACCGCTCAACAGAGAGAATCATCATCATCAGCCAGTTAAGAAGGAGCTAAGCTATAGAAAGCCGCTTGACGCTAAGAAATCCGAAAGGAAAATAGAAAAAAATAAAGTAAAAACATCAACAAACTATGTGTTCTTTCAACATTCAGTATATATTTAAGTTTCTTTTATAGATATAAACAATATTTTTATGTTAAACTATGATACACTGGGAGTAGAAATCAAACAACCAGAAATCTGCTGCACAACAGCGAAGGAGCACCCATACAATGTTTCTCCAAACATTTTATTCCTGTGATATGACGATGCACTCTGGCGCAGAGGGCCAAACGTCACCGCCAGACCCAGAGTGCATCAGAGAGTGAAAGAGCTTGTAGTGTAGAATAACCGCTTGTGTTTGGCTGACCCAGGGGATGTTTGGCCGATAGGCATGTTGGTATACGGAGAGACAGTGAGTGAGTGTGTGTGTGTGTGTGTGTGTGTTGCATTAGGCTGAGAGGATCCGAGATGGGAGGTATGTGCGTGCGTTTACGTATTATTAGCTGGAGTTCCTGTCCTTGGCAGCGTAGAGTGACCGTAGAGTCTGCGCTACTTTGTGGTTGAGCTTGTTGCCACTGGTGAGTGTGATTTTTTTGTAGATGATGTCAGTCTCTCTGATGGTGTCCAGCCAAGGCACCAGCTTGCGTCCATCGCGCCGCTTGGCCTCGGTCCAGGAGCTGGAGTATGAGCCCGCCATCCAGTGGATGCTGTAACTGTCGCTGTTCCTCTGGATCACACGTGCGATCTGCGGCCGGTCTCGGTATTTGGGACAGTGGATGGCGATGATGTCCAGCACGCTGACGGACTCGTTCATGTTCGTCAACAGCAGGTCCGCCGAGTCTGCCGCGCGCCTCCCGCGTCGAGACGCCTGCGAGGAGAGACACGGAAACTGGTCAGACAGTCTCTAAGTTGCATACTGGTGCTAACATTTGAAATTGGAGTCATTTATTTGAATGTGCCCTTATTACACCCTTATTAGATCTATTTATTATACAGGGTTTCTGCAGGTTTACTGAAGGTAAAGATAAGACTTTTTAAGACCATGCAAAGAACAAATCGAATGGAACACAATACATCAGTATTAGCAACAGTTCATGTTTTAAAATAAACAGTTTCAAACAGATGTAACTTATTTTACAAAAAAAAGAAGAAATTGAACAAAATTATTGTTTATGATTGAAACAAGTGCTGATGTCTGCCCAAGGTCTCAAAAAACATTTAACTAAAAGCAAGCTTTCATACTCCACTGACTGATGTTTTTTCTTGTTTCAAGCATAAACTCACTTCATTTTGTTTAATTTCTCAGAAAACAAATTATATTAAATGAATGAAATCTTTAGGCAAATTAAGACTTTTAAGGTATTTTAAGACCTGCAGAAAGCCTGCTATAATAACAGCAAACTGTATGATTAAAAACTAGAAACATTAAACCAAAACATACAATGTTATAAAAAAAAAATAAAAAAAATTTGATGTTAACTTTTTTTTTTTTTTTACACAAATAATAAGCTGTAAAGAGGATTGGACTGGGTTGTTAAACATATGTGACATTGACAAAAAATGAGATTTTTCTCGATATTTTCTTGGATTTTGTGAACAACGGTAATATATTTAGCCAAGTGTGTTTTGTTTTTTTTGCTGCTGCTTTGGCTAGAGCTTTGTTTGGAACTACGAAATAGAGGTCGACCGATATGAGATTTCCACTGGCCGATGCCGATATTTAGAAATCAGGGCAGCCGATATATGATGCCAATTTTTTTTTTGCCCGATATGTTTGGCCGATTTTTTTTTTTTTCTCTTCATCTTATAAAAGTGCGTTTGAGTAAATGATTATTGCAGGGTACAAGACAGTAATAGTAGTAGTAGCCTAATTCAGAGTAATAATTCTGGTGCTAACATTTGAAATTGGAGTCATTTATTTGAATGTGCCCTTATTACACCCTTATTAGATCTATTTATTATACAGGGTTTCTGCAGGTTTACTGAAGGTAAAGATTTAAGACTTTTTAAGACCATGCAAAGAACAAATCGAATGGAACACAATACATCAGTATTAGCAACAGTTCATGTTTTAAAATAAACAGTTTCAAACAGATGTAACTTATTTTACAAAAAAAAGAAGAAATTGAACAAAATTATTGTTTATGATTGAAACAAGTGCTGAACTCATAACTGCTTAAGAGTGCACCGGCCATGAGGGATAACATCATGGATGCTATTGTCGGACACACACACACATTTCATGAGGAAAGTTAACGTGCACGTTATAATCAGCCCAGAAGTTTCGTCTGAATTGCATGTGTCTCTACTTTCACATGCAAATGACTTATTGCAATTATGAATATGATAACTTTCCAGCATCTATTCTAGTAGGGTCAAACGTAATTACGCTTTCGAAACGGTCTGTTTTACCCTGTCATCATTAGCTGAAGCTGGGCGTGAACAAGAAGCGGCTGCAGAGTGAGAGTTGCTCAGTCTCTCACGCAGCCAGAGAGAGATTCTCCGGTGTTCCGCAACAATGCTTAGCTGCCCGCAGATGTGCCTGCCTATAAATCGGCCTAATTTGCAGCACAATCGGCCGATGCCGATTAATTTAAAAAATGCCAAAAATTGGCCGATTAATCGGTTGACCTCTGCTGTTGGTCTACTTCTAATAAAATTAGGGCTGCAAGATAAATCGCATGTGATATTTAACGCGCATCTTGTCAGAAAGCCAGTTCTGTAATCAGCGGTAAATCTCCATCACCTGCGGGCTTTCACATTGAGCAGCATTAACCACACAGAGCCGTTGTTCAGCATGCAACTTGATGCATTGAGAGCATGCACTCTTCAAGGTGTGTTTTGTTTGCTTGTTTTTTGAGAAGTGAGTGACATAGTGACATACGTCGGCAAAGTCAGCTAATATCATTTCTGATATTACACTAGACTACACATATGGCACACCCCTCTAGGTTTACAGTCAGAGGTCTGGCTGTGTTGTATTGTTTTGCGTTCTCTCACCCCTGGGGTCCTCTCCTCTCCGTCACTGTCCTCATACTCGGAGTCAACAGTGTGGTGGTTTCGGGGGCTTGTGGCTGCTCCCCCCAGCAGTGCGGTGATGGCTTTATTCCTCACGTTTGCACTCGTCTCTCCCTCCTCGTCCTCTTCGTCAGGGTCCAAGTGCTCCATCAGCAACTTAAACTGAGAATCAAGCAGTATAAATCAGCAATTCTGAACATTTTGACTCAAAGGTCCCCCATTCTCCAGCACAACATTTCCTCAAGCATTTCTGCTGTAATTATGACAAAGCTGCATGTTTTCAAACGTTTTTATTAACAGAAACTGAAATGCTGATATATACTAAATTAACCATGATTCATTATGCGATTAATAAATATATTTTTATATATTTTTTAATTTGCTGTATTACTATTATCACGTGTCATTATGCGGCCTTCTTGGTAGTTTGGCAAGACAATTATATATTGTCAAATATTATTATGATTATTAGTAGAAACGTCAAATGTAAAAACAATGCTGTTATTAACAAAATAAACATAATATATAACACTCTACAACTTTTTTGTGATTCCAGAAGTTTCAAAACGATGTTCTTCAATAAAAGCAATTGTTATTCAGAGGAAAACCAAGAAAAACTAATTCATCTTGATTTTGTTTTTAGCATTTTAATTGCTCGATTACATTTAATAATAACAACAACAACTATTATTATTATTACTACATTAATAATAACAATAATTAAAAAATGTTTAAGTCATTCTGCGGCCTCCCTTATCATTACTGGCAAATATTCTTAGAATTACTATTAAAACTGTTAGATAATATTACTAACAATATTAATATAATAATTCATAACATTCCTAACACTTTCTTATTTAAAAAAAAAAAAAAAAGTGAATCAAGGTTTTAAAAGCTATTTTTTTAGACCATTTGTTACAAATGGTTTTTACACCAAAAACAAGATTCTTTGCAGCATTTGTATAGGCAAAAAAGTCATTTCAGATCAAATGCATCTTCTGTTTCAGCTTTATATCTGAACCCCTTTCACTCAAGGTCCAGAATATCGCCAATAAGTGCTGCACCATTTGCCATCCGTGAGGTTTTTAGACAGAAAAGGTCGGCATCCATAAATTACAAACATGCCATATTAGAATTCACCAAAAGTGATCAAAGATATCAAAAATGCCATAAAAATGAATAATAAGATATACCACATTGGCTAATTATGTGATTGATAAACTACTAAACTACACCATTATGCATCTGGACACTGGTTGAGCCAAGAGTTTTACTTAATTTTTGACATTTTTACTGTTTTTTTTTTGTAATAAATAATAATAATTAATAATTAATAATAATAATTAGTTGCATTTATATAGCGCTTTTCTAGGCACTTAAAGCGCTTTACATTGTGAGGGGGGGATCTCCTCATCCACCTCCAGTGTGCAGCATCCAACTGGATGATGCGACGGCAGCCATAGTGTGCCAGAACGCCCACCACACACCAGCTTATTGGTGGAGAGGAGACAGAGTGATGAAGCCAATTAACAGATA
>NW_015505365.1:747174-809613 GCF_001515645.1 Sinocyclocheilus grahami
AGTAATAGTAGTAGTAGCCTAATTCAGAGTAATAATACATGGCTCAAAACTTAAGCACCTTCTTCGGGAGATATAGCGGTTTCCCCGGTAACGGCTGTAATCAAATAAGCGCTGTGCTCACAAACGCTATTTTATCAGGCATTACAGGAAAGACGAAATGAAAATGACACCGAAGCTTTTCTGAAGACGGTCGGTTCTTTTCAAAGATACATACATTCATATAAAAAACACCAGCGCTGCATTTTAATTTTGAAACGTGCAGTGATCAGTTTATTCAACGAAGTAATAACTCAATGTATGGGAAACACTGGACACTGCTATAAGTCAAATGGCCAAGAGATAACAAAAATAAAAGAGTTCACACATATTACACAGCCTGCTACTCATAACTGCTTAAGAGTGCACCGGCCATGAGGGATAACATCATGGATGCTATTGTCGGACACACACACACATTTCATGAGGAAAGTTAACGTGCACGTTATAATCAGCCCAGAAGTTTCGTCTGAATTGCATGTGTCTCTACTTTCACATGCAAATGACTTATTGCAATTATGAATATGATAACTTTCCAGCATCTATTCTAGTAGGGTCAAACGTAATTACGCTTTCGAAACGGTCTGTTTTACCCTGTCATCATTAGCTGAAGCTGGGCGTGAACAAGAAGCGGCTGCAGAGTGAGAGTTGCTCAGTCTCTCACGCAGCCAGAGAGAGATTCTCCGGTGTTCCGCAACAATGCTTAGCTGCCCGCAGATGTGCCTGCCTATAAATCGGCCTAATTTGCAGCACAATCGGCCGATGCCGATTAATTAAAAAATGCCAAAAATCGGCCGATCAATTGGTGGACCTCTACTATGAAAATTGGAAAGTTTCATTGGTGAAAAAGCATAAACAGACAATACTTTGTCTAAAAATGTAACTCACAATATTAACTTCTTGTTTACTGAACTGTTGTATAAAATCAGTGTCACATTTGCAATCGTGCAGATATTTGGGAAAAACAGTATGTTTGCTTGTGTGAAACTCTTACGGGGTATTTTTGCTACCATATACTGTATTTTGGAGTCTGCATGCAACTATGCTACATGATGCATTGAGAGCATGCACTCTTCAAGGTGTGTTTTGTTTGCTTGTTTTTTGAGAAGTGAGTGACATACTTGATAATGTCGGCAAAGTCAGCTAATATCATTTCTGATATTACACTAGACTACACATATGGCACACCCCTCTAGGTTTACAGTCAGAGGTCTGGCTGTGTTGTATTGTTTTGCGTTCTCTCACCCCTGGGGTCCTCTCCTCTCCGTCACTGTCCTCATACTCGGAGTCAACAGTGTGGTGGTTTCGGGGGCTTGTGGCTGCTCCCCCCAGCAGTGCGGTGATGGCTTTATTCCTCACGTTTGCACTCGTCTCTCCCTCCTCGTCCTCTTCGTCAGGGTCCAAGTGCTCCATCAGCAACTTAAACTGAGAATCAAGCAGTATAAATCAGCAATTCTGAACATTTTGACTCAAAGGTCCCCCATTCTCCAGCACAACATTTCCTCAAGCATTTCTGCTGTAATTATGACAAAGCTGCATGTTTTCAAACGTTTTTATTAACAGAAACTGAAATGCTGATATATACTAAATTAACCATGATTCATTATGCGATTAATAAATATATTTTTATATATTTTTTAATTTGCTGTATTACTATTATCACGTGTCATTATGCGGCCTTCTTGGTAGTTTGGCAAGACAATTATATATTGTCAAATATTATTATGATTATTAGTAGAAACGTCAAATGTAAAAACAATGCTGTTATTAACAAAATAAACATAATATATAACACTCTACAACTTTTTTGTGATTCCAGAAGTTTCAAAACGATGTTCTTCAATAAAAGCAATTGTTATTCAGAGGAAAACCAAGAAAAACTAATTCATCTTGATTTTGTTTTTAGCATTTTAATTGCTCGATTACATTTAATAATAACAACAACAACTATTATTATTATTACTACATTAATAATAACAATAATTAAAAAATGTTTAAGTCATTCTGCGGCCTCCCTTATCATTACTGGCAAATATTCTTAGAATTACTATTAAAACTGTTAGATAATATTACTAACAATATTAATATAATAATTCATAACATTCCTAACACTTTCTTATTTAAAAAAAAAAAAAAAAAGAAGTAAAAATAAGCTCACATCGAGGTACTGTTTGACGATCTTCCTCTTCAGCTCATAGGTCATCTCATCATGAACCTCATCATTCTGGAGGAAGTCGATGGTCTGCCGTGGACTGAAGTAAACCGACGACTTCCTGTTGACGGCTTTATCGTACACCTTCGCCGACTCCGTAGGAGAGTACTTCTGAATTTTGCTGCATTGGAATAGAATAGAATAAATAGAGTAAATATAAAACCTAAACAAAACAGCAATCATTTCAGGGTTGCGGAGATGCATGATGGGTGTTTGTTACCTGTCCGAGAAGCCGTAGAGGTTCTTGAGGTGTTGTTTGAGCACCAGCAGTAACAGTATGCCTTGAGATGCTCTAGCAAAGTCCAGGAGAGATGTTGTGTCGTCAGGAAGACGCTCCATAACAGCATCAGCATCCTCGAGGTCAGAATCCGAATCTGACTCTGACTGCCTGGCGCCCTCGGTGGGCTTGGGCTTCCTCACCCGCTGCCCCTCTTCATCCTCTTCATAATCATTATCGTCATACTCTTCATCTCCACTGTTCCTTTCTCTTTCCTCGTTCTGCTCTCCCCTCTCCTCCTCTGAACCGTTCTGCTGCTGTTGATGCAGCTGTTGATGCTGCGGTTGGTGGTGGTGTTGGTGCCGCCGCCGCCGCCGTCGTCTTTTTTTCCTGCTCTTCCTGCCCGGAACCTTAACGAGAGACTGGGTACAACGATGGCTCGTTTAGAAGTCATAGTGGAATTACGGTCACAACCATCAGTGCATTAACATGACCAGTTACATAAGAGGGGTACATATACATAAATCTACATATACATATAAATGTAAAGGTACAGTAGTAATTCTTACAATTGTTATTACTTGTAGGGTTGGACAATTTGTCGTTTTAAAATCGAAATTATGTTTTTGGTGCAAACAAAAAACCTTTTCATTTATAAATACAAAAAAAAATTATTAAATATGACTGTTTTTAAATAATAATAATAATTATTATTAATGTTATTTTATATTTTTTTAATGATAAAAAATATACCATTGAAGAAGTAACTTATTAAAATAACCTTGTACTGAAAAACAAACATAAAAACTTATTAAATGGTAATTATTTAATTTTACAGAACCAAAAAATTTATTCAATGCTCACACCACCCTATTCCAGGTAAAATAGGAATAATAATAATAATCATCTATTTATCTATATATGTTATATTTATCTTTCAATAAAAAAAATCTAAAATTGTATTCCCTAAATGTTGTGTCAGTACTCAATATAGATATTTTTAAGGCATTTTATCAAAGTTAGAATTCCTTGATCGTCGCAACACTCGCCACTCTTTCAATGTGACAATATTATTAACTAAAATGTATTATGCACGTTATGCACATGACGTGTCACTCTGAGACACTGAAAACACGAGCTGCTTGTACGTAAATGAATACAGTGCTGTGCTTCATTCTTAAAAATCAGATTTACGCAATTCATATGGGTCATGCTTTAGGTTGGAAAATACAGAAATCCATATGAATAAAGGGGGGAAAACTTGTCCCTGATTATAAGAGGAAATAATGCATTTTATTTTTGTTCATTTAATACACATATTTTCAAGACAATTTTCCACCATCTTTTTGACATTTAAAATGAAATGGCCCATTTTTGGTGCTGTGCCTATAGGACTATGTAAACATCCTCTTCCCATTGCAAATGATCAACAGCACTTTGTTACGTTCACACAGAGGCTGTGAGTTTGCATTGCTTAATCCTTCAATCCACAGCTGCTTCGCAAGGCTGGATTACATAGTGACAGGCTCCCAAAACAATCAGTGCTGAAATGTGCTACTCAAACTGTTAAGGTCAGACACAAGCACTTGAGCACGCTTACCTCTTTAAATGTCTGCAGCAGGTTGCTGCCTGACACAGACAGTGTGATGTCTATATGATGCATGATGAACAGCGGCTCCTCCTGAGACTGATAGGGGAAGTAGGCCAGATTATCAGCGATGAACAGCAGCATGTTCACCTCAATCTTCTGCTCGGACACAGAGAGACAGACAGATGGAAAAGGTCAGTCTCAACATCACAACAAAGAGCCAACGACAGGAAGAGTCAGACACACAAAGAGCGCTAACCGAGCTGTCGTCGAAGAGATTGAGCAGTGAGATGAGGAACGCTCTCCGGTGTTGTCTGTTTGCACGGACCATGCTGTAGAGGTGGGAACATTGAGCAGAATTGGACTCGTCCTGACGGAAACCACGGATCACAGGTTCTGCTGATCCCATGATGGCCTGCTGCACTTGGTACGACATCTTCATCCCTGCTACAGCCTTCATCTGTAGAGTAATTTAAGTTGCATAATTTAATAGTAAATTAAACAATTAAAAAAAAATTAAACACTATTTTAAGGTGTGCTTGTTACACGTTACATGTACTTATTATTATAATAACAATACATTATGCACAATTACATGCAGGTAACCCTAAACTGAACCCTAATCCTAAACCAACACCTTAAAATAATCCTAACACACACACACTGAATATATGTAATATACATACATATATTATACATATATATGAATATATAAATCAATGTAAATTAATCAATACATGCATACATAAACTGGATCATTCTAGTTCATTAGCGTTCAGGTTGGTTTAACCTGGATGTTTCATGGCATAATGTGGTTTCCCACTTTACACTCTTACTCTGACGGCTTCAGTCTATTTGACCAGTAGGAATGGTGAACCAGAATTATCCAATTTATGAACAAAATTATGACACTGCATGAGATGCATATGGCATGGTGTGTGGATTGGTGCTCACATGGATGAATCCAGTGTATTTCTTATCAATCTCCACCAGCTGCTGGTCTGCTTTGTTCCTCATGGTGGGCTCTGGGTCCGTCCCCATAGCAATCAGATATGGCACACACTGTGATTGGAAGGAGGAAGGAAAGTGACAAGTCTGTGTTAGTGTGCAAGTTCTGCAGCCAAGGCTGTGACAGTGAAGAGTAGGGCCACAACTGACCTTGTTTATTTATTTTTACATTTTCTGTGTGGACTGTATGAAATATAAAAGTGTGGAATGGAATTAAATCTAACTGGAATAAAGCACTCTTAACTGTAGCTGAAAGCATTACTAAATTAGTCAAAAGCATTTATGCAAGAACATTTATGTAAAGTCTTTAGTCAGTATAAACGGTTTCATTCTGCAAGGGAACATTAAATTGACCAAAAAATAACAGTAAAGACATTTAAAGTGTTACAAAAGATTTCTATTTCAAATAAATGCAGTTCTTTTGAACTTTCTATTTGGTTTAGAGCAAAATATTAAGCAGCACAACTGTTTTCAACATAGATGATAATCAGAAATATTTCTTGAGCAAATCAGCATATTAGAATGATTTCTGATGGATCATGCAACACTGAAGACTGGAGTAATTATGCTGTAAATTCAGCACTGCATCACAGGAATAAATTACATTTGTAAAGTATATTCAAATAAAAAATATTTTAATTACCAATAATATTTCACAATATTACCGTTTTACTGCCTTTTTGTTTAAATAAACAAAACAAAAAAAGAACGTTCTTTAATAAAAATGATTTTGCATTTGCACCTAAACTTTGTATTCATAAGTGTGTTTCCTGGGAATCACTATAAAACTATAACTATAACAAGGACAAACAAAACAACATGCAAAGGGTCAAAATGTGCAGAAGTTTATGATTTCGTGCAGGACCAGTGATGACTTTGATGCTGGGTTTATAATGTCAGAGTCGTTGTATACTGGTGTGTGTACCTGTACGGGGTGTATGAGTCCCTGGCTGAGGGTCAGAGCGATGACATTGAGGGCAAAGTGTCGTACACTGGACTGCGTGTGGAAGAAAGACTCCAGCACCTGCTTCAAATAGAGCTGCATGATAGAACTGCTCATACCAGAGGAGATGTCACCCATCTCTTTCAGATCCTCCTGCTTTGACATTTTCTGCCCTGAAAAGATAAAAACACAACAAGCTTTCTTTAAGGGTTGTATAGAGTTAATAGAGCCCTATGGAGTTTGACAGTCTTTTGTTTGTGTAGTGAATACTGTTAATCTCAAAATTATACTAGCATAATAGCAAAAGTCATGGTCACTCACACTCTCTGTCGGCCACCTGCATGCGAGAGTCCTCCTCCTGTAGATACATCTGGAGGTTTTTCAACACCTGGATCTTCAGCGTGATGGAGCACCGCTTATCAGACAGGAGCCCGTTATACAGAGACTTCACCTCTGGAATGAACATCTGACTCGGGTGCATGATGAACAGGAAGCCTGCAGGACATTAGAAAGACAATGATGGTGTTTTTTTATCCAGCAATTTATTTTATTATTATCCACCAATTAAAATATTGCTATGGTGGCATATGCATAATTACCCAGTTCTACTCTTAAGTATTGTTATTGTAAACTACAATATGTAACTAAAAAAATATGTAATTGTAACTAAAAAATAAATAAATTACGGAATTGTTTTCAATAACACTGAAATAATAATAATAAAAATTTTTTTTTTGAAATGTTGCCTTGCCAATTACACAAAATAAATTTTAGTACTTTAAAGTACTAAAATAACTTATACTAAAATAGCAATCAATTTTAATTAAAATAAAAAATAATAAAAATACTAACAAAAGGACAAAAGCACATAACAAAAGTACTAAAACTTAAAGAGTTGAAAATAATAACTGAATTTAAAACTGAAAATATAAAAATAAAAGCTCATTCAAATAATGAATAATATACTACTAATAAATACTGTAATAGTATATATAACACAGCCGTTCAAAAGTTTGGGATCAGTAAGATTTTTAATGAAGTCTCTTGAGCTCATCAAGGCTGTATTTATTTGATCAGAAATACAGAAAAAAACTAATATTGTGAGATATTATTTCAATTTCTAATATTGGGTTTCTGTTTTAATATACTTTAAAATATCATTTATTTTATTATTTTATTTCATTACTGTGATGCGCAGCTGAATTTTCAGCATCATTACCAAACTTAAAGAGTTGAAAATAATAACTGAATTTAAAACTGAAAATATAAAAATATACTAATAATAAATACTGTAATAGTATATATAACACAGCCGTTCAAAAGTTTGGGATCAGTAAGATTTTTAATGGAGTCTCTTGAGCTCATCAAGGCTGTATTTATTTGATCAGAAATACAGAAAAAAACTAATATTGTGAGATATTATTTCAATTTCTAATATTGGGTTTCTGTTTTAATATACTTTAAAATATCATTTATTTTATTATTTTATTTCATTACTGTGATGCGCAGCTGAATTTTCAGCATCATTACTCCTGTCTTCAGTGTCACATGACCCTTCACAAATCATTCTAATATGCTGGAAACGGTTTAATTTTTTTTGGAAACACTTTTTTCTGAATTATTTTATGAATAAAAAGTAAAAAAAAAAACAGCATTTATTTCAAATTAAAATCTTTTCTAACAATATGAGTCTTTACTATCACTTTTTATCTATTTAACACATCCTTGCTGAATAAAAGTATTCATTAGTTTCAAAAAAAGAAAGAAAAAAAATTTACCGACTCCAAACTTTTGAACGGTAGTGTATATTGTAACACAAGATTTACATTTTGAATAAATGCTGTATTTTTTTTTTATATATATATATTCATAAAAGAATCCTGAAAAACGTATCACAGGTTCCAAAAAACATGAAGCAGCACAACTGTTTCCAAAATTGATAAATCAGCATATTAAAATGATTTCTGAAGGATCATGTGACACTGAAGACTGGAGTAATGATGCTGAAAATTCAGCTTTGCATCACAGGAATAAATTATATTTTAAAGTATATTAAAATAGAAACTGTTATTTTAAACTGCAATAATATTTCACAAAATAACAGGGTTTTTTCTGTATTTTTGATCAAATAAATACAGCCTTGATGAGCACAAGAAACTTCTGTAAAAAAATATTACAAATCTTACTGATACCAAACTTTTGAATGGTAGTGTACATTATACAGTATATATATATATATATATATATATATATATAAATACGACAACAACAAAGAATGCATTATCTTACCCAATCCAATGATGGCTTTGCATCTAACTTCTTCATCCTCGTGATTGGTGAAGTACAGTAATGATTCCAAAACCTTCTCCTTTATCACAACCTGTCAATAACAGTGAAAAATTTCAGGTTTAAATAACACCTAGTTAAACATACCGAATGAAACAAAATCATACAATATCATAGGAATAAAACTGAAAATAAAAAACTGACAATTCTAAAAAATATTTGATCAAATTTATTTAAAAAATATCTGTAAATAAATAAAAAAAATGTTTTTTAACAAGCAATCTTGGGTTTAAAAAAGCTAAATAAATATACATAGAGACTTGATTCAGTGAAATTTGTGTTTGTTAACTCTAATGAGCTCAAGTTATGAGCAAGCAACTACATGGCACTAACAGCTGCACGTAAACTACATGCAGGTCTATAACCGTATAAAAGTTACGTAATGGAAAAAGGTTGCGATACCTTAGTGGTGCCCTTGAACTGCTCGAAGTCAAAGTCAAAGTGTCTGCAGAGAGCTCCCACAGTGAAGAGAGATCTGAGCAGGGCTGCTTTGGTGGCAGCCAGTGCCATGCTGTTCGTACCCTCCTGATGCTGTAACTTTAGCTTAGTCAGAGCCCCATAATAACGGTTAAAACAGGCCCATACAAACTTATAATTATGAGTCACTTTATTCACTATCGCACCCAAACAGCTCACACAGTACTGGACAACCTGTGCGAAAGGAGAAAGAACTTAGTGGGATGTGTAGAAATAGGATGCAAATGTGTATCTGTAACTACATGTCAACAAATGACCAACCAGTCAGTTAATCTAATTTAAGATTAATGAACCATACAAATGAATATTTTAATTATTATTTTAAAAAGATACACAATAAACCACACTAGAATCATTTTTGTCTGCTAAGTAAATAAAAAGTTAATTCAGATATGTGAATTGCTTATAAGAGTGGGTGAGAGCAGGTCACTTACGGTCATGCCATATTTTAAGATGAGCTTCATCAGGTCTTCTTCAATGGTGGTCAGAAAGCTCTCACTGGGGTGATCCATCAGAGGAACCACAAGCTCCAGGATCTTCGCAATGTTACAAATCACCATGAAGTCACTCTGAGACTGTGTAAATAAACAAATGCATTATGCATAAAAACTGAAAAGAAAAACCATCAATGAAAACAATCTTGTACCTTGGCACAATATCATCTTGAAACATAAGCAGTATATGGCCACAAGATGGCAGAATGACCT
The DNA here is from genome assembly GCF_001515645.1 of Sinocyclocheilus grahami. NCBI lineage: Eukaryota > Metazoa > Chordata > Actinopteri > Cypriniformes > Cyprinidae > Sinocyclocheilus > Sinocyclocheilus grahami. The sequence goes on from NW_015505365.1 coordinate 756,709, forward strand.
CAAATATTGCACTGGCAGGTGCTTAGCATACAGCCCTAAAAATCAGTATTTTTATTTATTTATACAAATTCCATTATTGTTCCATTTTAAGTTTCAGTCTTTCTGGATTTCATTTTAATGGTTAAATAACATTTCATAATCAAAAAGCATATCTAATTAATTGAAATCATTTAACTTACAATTATATGAAACTATAATTTAACAACAATTTATTAAAGGTTTAACAAAGCTTACATTTTTGGGGCCCTATGAAATGCATTTTATTTTATTTCCCCAAATTCCAAACATTTCCATTCATTTTTCTGGATTACGTTTTATTTTGTTTGTTTCAATTTTCTGGTTTCTGTTTTAATGGTTGAATTTAATTTTTATAATTAAAGCCTAATTAAAACCATTAAACTTTTACAATTTAGCAACAATTAATTAAAAGTTCAGCAAAAAGTTTTTATTTTTCCCAAATTCTGTGTTTTCAGTCTTAACTTTTCTGGATTTTAATTAAACCATTTTAATGCTTTGATTACATTTTAATAATAAAAAAAAAAAAGCATGTCCAATAAATTTAATTTTTGAAACTTTAACAATTTAATAATTTATTACACTTACAATAATAAGAACCTATTACATTTTAATTTATTTATTTTTGAGATTTTTTTCCATAAAACTGTGCTGTCATTTTTCATTTTTCTACATTTTTGATTTAATACAAATGTATTATTACAAATACAAAGTGCTGAAAAATGGCAGGTTTACTGTTAAAATGAAAGTCTGAACTTACACTGCACTTGGTGGTGAGGTAGGGCTGCATAGTCATGGCATGCTTGACCATAAGCTGCGCTCTGATCTTACTGAACAGATACAGCGTGGTGATGCATGCGACTAACCGTGTCGAGTTCACACTCTTGTGCTCTGCACACAGACAGCATAACAACAACAACTTAATACATTTTGGGAAAACCCATAATTTTTAAACTGGCAAGAACAAACTTATTAATTAATGCATTATATTAATTCAATAACTATCATACAATAATTTATTATTTATTTACAAAAATTGCATTAAATGAAACAAACCCATTATAATAAATGTCAATCAATCAATCAACATTTATTTATACAGTCCTTTACAACACTCAAAGTGAACCAAAGTGCTTTCCAATACATGTCATACCTGTGCCCTTCAGCAAATAGGAAATATACAGAAATTGAATAAAGTTGTCAAGCACTAAATTCTAAATGAAATAGATGAATCCTTAAAGCTACAAAAGTTACTGATTTCCTCTTGTTCTTAGACTTACAGATATCACAGCAGCTGGGATATTAGGTTATTTGGCTGCTATTACTTTAAGAGCTGCCGCTGCTGAACATGAGGTGGCTTGTAGTTTAATCGTGCTTTAATATGAAATGATGTGCGTGCAGTTGAAGAGCACACGCTACGACCACAGTATAAAGGCTGACAGTAGGCTTGCCGCGATAGACGGTGCTACTGGTGTTAAGCCGAAACACCGGTTACGTCACTTGCCCACTGCGTCACCGACCCCCACCGTCGTTTAGATTTTTTATAATAATAAAAATAATTTAGTTCAGTAAAAGAACAGACACTACAATTAAAATCTGAACGCGGCTGCTCAATGCAGTTGAACGACAGTTGCATGACGGATCAGATTTCATTTCTCCAGTGAGGAGAGTGAGTCGAGCTGACTGACAAGAAGAGTGGGGTGAGACAGACAAGACGATCGCGGATGATTTAGTTTTGAAACAAAATACAAAAGCGCCTGTTTGGCAATATTTTGGATTTTCAAAAGCCTGTTGACTTTTGCTGTTTATCTAAGGTGATTTTGGAAGTTTTTTAAACATTTGTTTCTTATTTAATTGGTTCCACATTGTTTAAATAAAATGTAAAATAACAAGTAAAATGCGCACGGCGCTTTTAAGCTATACAAAAGTGAAGCGAGGAAAAGAGGGAAAATTCAAACGAACTAAAAACTAACAATTGCTTTACTTCGAATTGCCACTATTTGAAAGTGAAAGTAAAATGCGCACGCTGCTTTTACAAGCTATTTAAAAGCGAAGGAAAGCGAGGAAAAGAGGGAACGCCCCCACCCCCGCTGTGATATTGGTATTACCGGTGTTGTCACACGTCGATTAACCGGTGGGAAAATTTCCTCACCGTCACAACCCTAGCTGACACGACAGAAAAAGTTGTTTTTACTGCATACATCTCATTTGACCGCAGTTCACTGTTGTTCTACCTCATCACCTGTACCATTTCCATGCTCATTTGACTAGCGCCTGCACTGAGGTGCGCTTCTGAAAAATCTCCTGTTTGATGTGGTTGTAAAGACATTCTGCGTCTAAATAAAAGCATTTTATTTTATTCTCTTGTCAAGAAATAAAGACAGAAGCAGCAGTAGTGACAGGGGTGGCCAACCCTAGCTCCGCCCCTGCGTTAACGGTGTTAAATATTTTTACCGCCATTAAATTGTAAAAATGAATCGCCTGCGATAACACTACAGCACTACATGAAACATAAAAGCCTGATATACCAAATAAATATGATACTCAAGAAAAAGTGCATATGCTAACTTTTTTTCAATATTTTGGTTCAATAAACTGCTCCATTTCAATAAAATTTGATTTATTTGTGACTATTATTTCATACATCAGGCTCTGTAAAAATGAATCGCCTGCGATAACACTACAGCACTACATGAAACATAAAAGCCTGATATACCAAATAAATATGATACTCAAGAAAAAGTGCATATGCTAACTTTTTTTCAATATTTTGCTGTATAGTTTCAATATTTTGCTTTTTTTCAATATTTTGGTTCAATAAACTGCTCCATTTCAATAAAATTTGATTTATTTGTGACTATTATTTCATACATCAGGCTTTACAGGATTAATCAACTGATTTTCTAAAACAAATCAGATTTCTAGTAGCGTGTGCGTACCTGCAATTGCCTCCTCGTATTTGAGGATGTACTCCACAAGATTGTCCACCAACTGAACACAGGCCTTCCTGGTTGGCTTATAGGATGAGTCCTCCTCTGACTTTAAAAGCTATAAAAAAAAGAAAACACTTACAGCTCTACAATCCTCCAAACTAGAGACCGGCAGATGGAAACTGATTTGACTTGAAAACACTTACATTCTGCAGGAGCTGCTCAAACCAGTCATAGCCAGTGTCCTTACAGGCAGCGACCTGCAGTACAGTAAAGAATAAGTTCAGCTAGGGGACGATGCACTATTTCAAAGAAAAGCCTTTTTCACACTAGATCTTTAGGTATGGACACAAATCAGTCTGATTTGATCGATTTGTGTGAAAGTTGCTTTATTCAAGGTGCAGTTATGTAATATTGACGGCTAGCGGTTGAAATGGGTACTGCAATCTAAATTCAAAATACTGGAGAGAGTTGTTTCTCCTGCCCCACTTCCTCAGATGCAAAGCTCACACGGGTTGCCAGATTGAGGAATGAGCACAATTGACAATGGAAGGCAACTCTTACACTATAAGTTGATGAGTTGATTTATTCTTGTTTTAATAACCATAGAGCTTTTTAGTTGGATGCCGAGGCTTTTTGGGTCAGGCAGAATCTGCGATCTCTGACCTTTCCATGGCTGCAATATGCCGTGTTTTCCAGCAACTGGCAACCCATTGTGTCAAAATACTATTGGGTAAACAGGCAGTGGGCGGAGTCACACAGACCAAAACAAAAACAGACATTCTGCCAAGGAACCCACATTTCAAAGCAGAATAACTGGCTGTAGCATCGATTTTAGGAGAAACATGTGAACCTAGCATGTTTCCTTAAAGGGGTCATATGATGCGATTTCAAGTTTTCCTTTCTCTTTGGAGTGTTACAAGCTGACTGTGCACAGATAAGATAAGAGGTAATTCTGACTTTGCTATGACAATCTGGCGCTTCTGAATCAGCTACTGTTTTGTTATTATTTTAAGTATTTGCTATTGACTGTTCAAATGCAGAGTTTTGCGCATCGTGTGTGTGTGTGTGTGCGCGAGCAAGCGAGAGAGAGAGCGAGAGAGAGAGCGAGAGAGAGAGAGAGAGGGGGGTCACATCACAGTGGAGTCAGCTGTCTTAACCATGGCTTGTGTATTGCACACATACCAGCATACCAGCGGTGTCTGTCACGTGACTCTGTTCCTCTTTCAGGCTCTGTCTTTACATTTATTTTGAAAGATGAAGCTCACGATTATGGTAAGGGGCGTTACATTTCCGACGAGTGCTTGCGGTGTTCGGCCAATCAAAATGCACTGGGTCAGCTGGCCAATCAGAGCAGACTGCGCTTGTCGGAAGGAGGGATTTGTAGAAAACGAAGCGTTTGAGAGAGGCGGGGCATAGAGGACTTACAATAATGTACAGTATTTGAAAAATAATGTGTTTTTTGAACATTAAAGCATGTCAACATATTCTGTTACACCAAATACACAAAATAATGATCTTTTAAAAAAGCATCATATGACCCCTTTAATATCTGCAAATGTAATATGGCATTTTTATGCTTTAGTGCAGTCAAAAAAATTACACACAGCACCTTTATTTCCTGTAAGCACCAAGGAATCATACTCAAGTTCCCTTAATTACAAGGGTTAGGATGCATTTCATATGAAATGACCCAGGAGAGCAAGACTCATGCCCTGCAAAAAGAGCAGCAATTGCATTTCTCACTGCTGATGCAGAAATTGCCTTCAGGGAGAAGCTTACATTTTCTGCATATCTTGCAATGCATCTGCTGCAGAGATATGCAAGCACCACTGGAAGGTCTTATGTTTTGGTAGTAAAAGCAAAAGGTATGAAAACACGCCTTCTCAAGTGTTACCTAGCTACAACCACAATCAGCTGAATTAGAGTCAAATAATACAAATGCAGAATCAAACTTGTGGTCAGTCACACACACACACACACACACACATATATATATATATAATAAATAAATACTAAATAAATATATACAATTTAAACAGTTGGACTGACCACATCAGTGATGTTGAGAATCTTCCTATTCATTGTTTCTTTGTCGTGGCTGGCTGTGGGTGTAAACCACAGCTTCTGGAATGTTTCATTCACCAGTTTCTGTAGGGAGAGAAAGACTGTTAGCACTTTTGGCACTAACTGGAAAAACCTATCATAACAGAGAATGTGGTTGCACCTTGATGCCCTCCTCGTCATTGACCCTGCGGATCATCTTCACGCACATCTCTGTGATCTTACTGAAGTTGGGCTGTTCTAAACAGATGTCTCTCAGAATCTTGATCACCCTCTTCCTCACGCTGATACCGGTGTCCTGGAGTGAAAGCACATAAAATCACTTTACACGTCTCACAGATTACATGTACAATAATCAAAATAGCAGGAAAAAACACAACTGACCTATCGGTAAGCCCCGCCCCCCTTAGTTAATGTTGCTCCCTCGGACAAACAAACAGAGCTGCTCACTGTCTTACAATGACAGCTGTCAGTGTGAAAACCTTGTCACAAGATGTTCTTGAACAATTTTGGATACAGAAGGACCACCATTCAAGTGGGAATTAAATATGCCATGGAGGGATATATAAAAGATTTTAAAATAAATACGGTGGGTAACTCGATTAATTTGGAAGCAGGGTTTACAGATCACAAAGAAAGCGGGAGAAGTCTCATGTTACGGTCGTCACGATCACGGATGACAACATGCAGGATCAACGCTGTTCATGTATCGCAGGGTATGATTAAATTAAATTAATGTACATTTAACCAGTTTAATACGGAGAGGCACTGAAATGTAGACCTTCTTTTATGTGTTTTTGACCTACACTGTACATGACGTGAGGACAGTCCGCTATTTTGTAAGATGGCATGGACTCACTAACTTCAACGTTAGCTAGTTTTAGCCTGAGATGCCTTGCTGAAGCACAAGATGACATTAATGTTCTGCTTGAGAAGATGAAAACTGTCCGAGTTCCATTCCCCATGCAACTGATACTCAACTGCCATTGGTTCATCTGCGTTCGATGGGAGGGGCTTACCGATAGGTCAATTGTATATAATTATATATTCAACATGAAGACTTTAGGCTAAAATGAACATCAATGTCTACAGCAGTGGTCTCAAACTCAATTCCTGGAGGGCCACAGCTCTGCAGAGTTTAGCTCCAAATCACACCTGCTTGGAAGTTTCTAATAATCCTGAAGACCTTGATTAGCTGGATCAGGTGTGTTTGATTAGGGTTGGAGCTAAACTGTGCAGAGCTGTGGTCCTCCAGGAATTGAGTTTGAGACCAATGGTCTACAGCAGTGGTCACCAACCTTTTTAGGCCCAAGATCCCTGACCTCGGCCTTTATGAAAGACAAGATCTACCTATTGAAGAATTGATAGAAAAAGACATCCCAGATTGTACTTCAAATTTGAGGCCTTTTACTTTGTATTTTAATTAGTGATGTGCCGATCATAGCGGATTCAGAATTCAGATTTTCTTTTCTTTCTATAGCAAATTGGCTGATACTGATACTAATTTTTAAGCAAATTTATTTATTGGCTATTTGCTTTATAACAAATAAACTGGCTTTAAACAAAAATTGCCATTTGAAATTAGAGGCAACCACTGCATTTTAATCACGACCTGCACGGGCAGTTGTTTTTGATATGATCTAGATTAATTTCAAGATTTAAAACAAAAACAGAATGGTCTGACTTTAGGTGTTATTTATTTATTTGCTACATAAAACATCTGCACGAAACAAAAACAGCAGGTCTGAATGAGACGCACTCTCTGACAGCAGGTGGCGCTTATGAACAGGGTTGCCAGTTTTTCGCAATAAAACTAGTCCAATGGAGGGGGGTTCCCCTGTAAAAAAAAAATATTTGCATTCCGGGGGTAAAATACACGTTTTTCGGCAGGGATCTTCCAGTAAAATTCACATTCCAGGGGCTAAATATCACGTTATTGGGGTCGCTTCAACCCGCGGACATGAACAACAACCCGTGGCAACAGTGTTAAAGTAGCCCAATTCCGCGGGAAAACCGCAGACTTGGCAACACTGCTTATGAATCGACCGCAATATAGCATTTCCTTGGTTACTGCTGTAAACAAAGCAGCGCTGCGCTTTATACGGAGAAGAAAATGCCATTGCCATCGAAACTTTTCTCAAGACAGTTCCCTTTAGTGATGCATTAATATAACCCCAGAAATGTAATGCATTTTTGTACTTATTTTACTGTTATTTTCGGGATCTACTGGGACCGCGATCGATGGGTTGGCGACCACTGGTCTATAGGGAAAGTGATTATCTTGGGCCTTTAAAGGGTCACCATTAACTTTCACAATTTTTAACTCACATTTTTGTCTTTACAAGTTAATTTTAAGTTGTCTTGCAATACGTCAAATTAGCTTTTAAAATGACAAACATGACCTATATTTATAAATTGTTATGAGGTCATAAAAGCTGCATGCATAACAAAAAAAGTGTCTAATGCTCACATTTATCTGATCGAAAAACAGCAATACTATGAAATATTATTACAAATTAAAATAATCATGTTCTGTTGTAATACATTTTAAAATGTAATTTATTCCTATTAGGGCTGCACGATATGTATCGAAATTATCGAAATATCGCAAATGTAAATATCGCAATATGCATATCGCAAGGGTGTGCGATATCTGAATCATTTTAATAATAGGCTACTTAAATCAAAACGTTGCAAAAAGTCAAAGTTTTAGTTTGACGCATATAGCAGAGAATTGCCTGACGTTAAAAAGAGTTAAGTGCAATAAGTTGCAGAAAACAACTCTTTGCCGTCTCGTCTTGCTGTCTGACTCCCACCTGAAGCGTATGCACAAGCCGCATCTCGCACAGCGTATCTTCCGTTCTGCCGCACATGTGCAAAGCGTGCGCGCACACACACACAGAGAGAGAGAGAGACTGAGTACCGTTATTCGAATTACACTTACGAATAACAGTAAAATGCTTGCGCTTGAAACACGATTTACACCTTTACAAAGCTTCTCTTGCGCATGCAAATTGAATTTACGCTTACAGTCTTATGTACACTTCCACAACTCTTACCCTGCGTATGCAAATCTTTTTGATGTCATTCTACCTTCATAAGAGACGCGTTTCAGTTGGCGCGCGAACACCGAGTTGATTCGTCTTTCGCGTCTCCTCATGTTTGAACAGACACATACACACAGAATTGTCAATAATACCCGTCTCAATGATCATTCTCGTAAACGCAGTCGGTTATGTTTTAAATGAATGTAAACAGCTGAGAAAGAAATCGGATGTGTATCATTATACTGGATCTGTGCAGTCGGATTTAAAGGCACAGCAGCCTATAAATATACGTGCTGCTGAATATGTCACTAATGTTAATCAAACAACAAAACAGCTATAACAAAGATTAATCTAAATTGAATTCATACAGTGAACACAATGCAGTGTTATTTTACAATTAATTATAAAATTTCTGTACCTGAATACTATTTATTTTATCTATGCTTGTAAATTGTGTATTTGTTCTTTTTTTTACTTACTGTTCACTTGCCTTTAATCATATTTGAACTTTCTCAGACTATAGTTTTTGCTGTGGTATATGAAGAAGTACTTAAAGTGTATGGAAAGCAAAGTTACAGTGATATAAAATTAGTGTCATTCATTTTTTTGTTATTCACATTGATGTTAAAATGACATTTTCTGATTTGTGGCATTACTTTTTATGTACTGCTGAAACACTGCTGGTCACTTTCAGAAGTTGTAGTGATTCTTTCTTTTCCAAGAAAGAATGTGAAACAAATTGGTTTTTTCAAGTCATTTTAATATTTTATAATATAATTTAAATAGATTTTTCACACTTTAAGCAATATCGTATCGCATATCGAATATCGCATTATACTACTGTTTATATTATCTATGCTTGTAAATTGTGTATTTCTTTTTTTTTTTCCTCTCTCTTTTTTTTTACTGACTGTTCACTTGCCTTTAATCATGTTTGAACTTTCTCAGACTATAGTTTTTGCTGTGGTATATGAAGAAGTACTCAAAGTGTATGGAAAGCAAAGTTACAATGATATAAAATTAGTGTCATAAATTTTTTTTGACTGTATGTTCACATTGATGTTAAAATGACATTTTCTGATTTGTGACATTACTTTTTATGTAATGCTAAAACACTGCTGGTCACTTTCAGAAGTTGTAGTGATTCTTTTTTTTCCAAGAAAGAATGTGAAACAAATTGGTTATATAATTTTCATTTTTAAATATTTTAAAATATAATTGAAATTGATTTTACACACTTTAAGAAATATTTTCACATTTTTCTTCAATATCGCACTGCCCTAATTCCTATGATGGCCAAGCTACATTTTCAGCATAATAACTCCAGTTTTCAGGGTCACATGATCCTTCAGAAATTATTGTAATATGCTGATTTGCTGCCCAATAAACATTTCTTATTACCAATCTTAAAAACAGTTGTGCTGACATTTTTTTCAGGATTTGTTTTGTTTAATCGAAAGAAAAAAAAACATTTAATTATTATTTTTAAAGATTATAAATGTCAATTTAATGCATCCTTCATTTGTGTACATTTACATAAATATACAGATATTGCTCCATATGTCAGTGATCAAAGCTTTACATTTTGCTCCTTAAACCTTCAGACAGTGATTTGAATTGCAGTCATACCAGTATCCTCTCGATAAGCATGTCATAGTACTGCTCCGTCAGCTGAGGTCGACTCAACACAAACCGTCCCAGCAGCTCGACCGCTGCTTCCCTCACACTGGTGGAGTTATCCATCAACCGGCCATGAACACCACGCTGCATATCAGACTACATAACAGACAAACATACCAGTTAAACGATGAACTCTGCCAGAAGTACCTACAGTGTTGTGCTGCCAGTTTAAATGCAGCTGCATTTCTTACCCTGGCCAGTATACTGGGGTCAACAGCCACCACCTCAGACAGACACTTCATGGCTTTGGTCCTGACAGCTATGGCGCTCTCCCCTAACACTCTCAGAATCTAAAAAAAAAATAGAAAATTAAGCATTTGTTAGGCACTTTAATACCAGGTGGAAACTGATTGTGTGTACATTTCAGACCAATCTTCTCACCTGTGTCAGGTAGATGTCAAAGCTCTGAGAGAAGGGTCTGGTGGAGGCCAAGTAGCGTACGATAAGGCAGGCGTCCTCATAGTCCACAGTGTCTGAATTCATCCTGCCAAAAGATTTATTTGCCATTAATAGCACAATATACCCATTATAACAGTCTTGACTGAGGCTGAGGATGTTACATCATTAAAGCAGAGATATTTGTGTGGTAATACCTGAGAGTAGTAAATTGATTGGGAGTTGATTTAATGACGGTGTGGAGGAATTTCTTGCGAGTTTCTGCACGCTGCATGATGTCTCCGGTGGTCTGGAGTTCTTTGGCGTGCTGCGTGCCCTCCGAGTCATCCTCCTTTTGATTCTGATTCCTCATGGCCTTCTCAGACTCCGTAGTGCAGTCTCTGAACCACTGAGCGATGTAAAATTTGCGTGCAAACTACAATACAAAATTAGATTGAGGAATTCTGACATGACAGTTTAAGAGCAGAAAAAAAGGACAAATTAGTTAATATCTGCAATAAGTAACACGCTAATGTTGTGCATGTCTCATAAAAAATTATCATCTACATAATTAACTACCATATGTTATTAGCATTAATAACAATATCACTTGTATTATTATTACTGATATCTCCTATTTGTAACATGCTACTTTTGTGAATTTTTCAAAAATTCATTATTATTATCATTAAAAAGCATCATTAATAATAATCAATTACAACAACAATTATTACTGATATCTGCTATGACAAACTAATTTTGTGCATGCCTATTATTATTACTGTTATAAATAATATTAATTAGCATAATAATTTAATTAATAATTTAATTATATATCATATAGTATCAAACAGAAGACAGCTTGTCATTTAATATTACTATTCTCTGTAGTTAATGGGATATTATTTTAAAAGTTAAGTGTCATTAAAGTTATAAATTAACACAAACGGAAATGTGAAACAAAATCAAAATTCTCTAGGTACATTTAAAGCCCCTATATATAATTTAAAGGATTCTCTCCACCAACTTTTACTAATAATTTTAAGCATAAACCTTTAGTGCAAAAGTTTTTTGGATAATGAGAAACAAATATAGAGTCTTGGATGTCTAAACATTTGACTGGTACTGGCTTGAACCCTTGTTTCACCTTAACAATTTATATTAAAACTTGAGAAATAATACATTTAATTTATTACATATTTGAATCATTTTAATTTTACAAATTTTGGTAACACTTTATTTTATGGTGTTACAGTGTAACTATATGAATAATTACTGAATAATATTAATTAACATACTATAGGTTTGGGATTTGGTTTAGAGTTGCTCACAATCATAACTAAATGACTCTTATTATTATAGTAAGTACAATTAAAATGCAACAAGGACATTAGATTTTTAAGAATATATGGGTAGCTTTTAGTTTCACAATCTACCCATCCATCCATACATACACTCAAACATAATTGTACACAAATGTATAAAAAATAAAATAGTAATCGAAATAAACCATATACAATAAATCATGTTTAAATTATATATAAATTGTGAAATAAAAAGAAACATTATTATATTTATAATTATTTAATTTATATTTGTTAATTTCAGAATTAAACTCATTTTGAAAATGTACACAAATCGGCTAAATCTCTATCATACATATGCATGTGTTTTTATGTTTAGCACGGTCAGGAAAGTTAATGCTCTGTTGCAGATAACGTGATTGGTTATGCCTTGTTCATACCAGTAATCTTCCCAGCAGGCTTAGCAGTAATTCTGAAGCAGGCCAATCGGGTTTGTTGACCGTAGACAGCAGATCCTGCACAAAATTCTCAAACAGCGGCCTGTAGTCTTCCTCACCCTGTTTACTGCCACACCTGAGACGTAGTTACAATACAGAATACACACACTGAGTACTACACACACACACACATTATTACTGATATCTGCTATGACAAACTAATTTTGTGCATGCCTATTATTATTACTGTTATAAATAATATTAATTAGCATAATAATTTAATTAATAATTTAATTATATATCATATAGTATCAAACAGAAGACAGCTTGTCATTTAATATTACTATTCTCTGTAGTTAATGGGATATTATTTTAAAAGTTAAGTGTCATTAAAGTTATAAATTAACACAAACGGAAATGTGAAACAAAATCAAAATTCTCTAGGTACATTTAAAGCCCCTATATATAATTTAAAGGATTCTCTCCACCAACTTTTACTAATAATTTTAAGCATAAACCTTTAGTGCAAAAGTTTTTTGGATAATGAGAAACAAATATAGAGTCTTGGATGTCTAAACATTTGACTGGTACTGTTATTTCCAGGTGTTACATTAACCATAGGCAACCTTACATGCACTTTAGATTTTGATACTTGATCAGAGAAAAACTCATTGGCTGACCCCAACTCTACATAAAGACCATGGGACATGAAGAGCATCCAAGCTGGACTCACTGTGAGGGCAGGGTCTGTTTCTGCATTTTCATCCATATAACCCAGTAAGGCTTTCTGTAGCCGCTGAGTCTCGTCTCCCTCTGAGCTCTAAACGCACATAGAAAAAGCATTGGGTAAAAACACATTTAAAATTGAGTGTTTATGAGATGCATGTGTAAATGTAGATACATGTGCACATACCTCTCTGATGATGCGGTTGATGGCTTTCTGGTCCATCCTGCTGGTGACAGCATCTTTCCTCAATCTGGCTGCTACAGTACCCAGATAGTCCAGTGATGCTACTCGCAGTGCCATCTCTGTCTGCTTGTTACTGAATTGGTGCACCTGGGGACAGAGTATGAAGGGTCAAGGGTCATTGAAGAAGAAAGAACAACTCTATGTGTTTCACTGCAATCACTTATTGTATTTTCTTTTATTGTCGCCTCTGGCTTGCTTAGTTGGGGACACTTCATTTCCAGCGATATCGTTGACATGATTGCAAAGATACTATTTAAACTGAGCTGGATGTTGACATCACTGAATTCAATGATGAACTGTCTTTAACTGAAAAATTTGTGTTTACTATTGTCATTTTGCATTATTGACACTATTTTCCTAATTAATGCTGTTCAGTTGCTTTGACACAATCTGTATTGTTAAAAGCGCTATATAAATAAAGGTGACTTGACTTGGCTTGTTCGAGAAAGAACACGAGCTCAGGAGGGATGTTCTGACTTCTTGAGGAAGACAGAGAGGAAGTTCTGAGCCGTCCGTCTGGCCGTTTCATATGAGTTGGTGATGAACACATCGTCGTCAACCTGAAAAACGGTTTAATCCACATTGTTAATATAGCCTGCATTTAACAACAGACTTCACAGCAATAGTACAAATGTGAGACTATCTCGAGTGGTGTTGGGTGAGTATCTAGTACCTTTTTGTGATCGTCTTCAGAGTCTTTCTCAGAGGGCAGATGGACCACGCACTGAATTAGTTGCAGCACCAGAGCACTAACCATCTGAATGAATATGGGCTCACCCTCGGCATCGCTACTGTTCAACCTAAACACACAGACAGATTCGACATGCAGGAAACACTTGTGTTTATCAATAGTTCACAGTCAATAGTTTAGGCAGAAATGCCATCTGAATTTAGGCAGTCATATCAATACCTGAAGTTCCTGAGGCTGCGTTTGCTGGTGGGCAGTCTGGCCAAAGAGGTGAAGATCTCCTCTAGAATTAACTGTCTGTGCTTCTCGTAACGAGAGAACACCTGAGAAAAAGAGAGAAGTGAAATGCCTCCATTAGTGTCATGTTTTGACAGTTTAATTCATAAAAAAAAAGTTTGGTTTTCTTTGGTCGCAAGAGAAGAAAACAAAAGCCGAATTCCAGATTTTAAGCCAAAATAAGTATTTAAGGACAATTTAAGGATCAGAATGGGTAATTTTGGAAAAAACAGCTAAATTAATTTTGCTGTTATAATGTAATTTTATAAATTAATAATTTTATTATATTAAGAGCATTATAATTTATTTAATAATTAATTACATTTTGTAATTATTTTAACTCATTTTGGTATAAAATAAGAAATAAAAGAAAAAAGAGAGACATTCCTGACAGAAGGAAGCGTGAAAATGGCTAAATAGTTTTATTGAATTTTTAAAATAATTTGATTATATTTATAGGATTATATATTTTATAATTATAAATCTCTTCGTAATTTTTTATGAAAAAAGCACACGGTTGTGCAGCTAATCTAAGAAAACATACCGCCGTCACCAGCTTTATGGCACACAGCTGCAGCTCACTGACATTCTCCACAAAGAAAGGAGTAATGCCCATCGAAGAGACCTGCAGAAGAACAAAAACACAGCGCGATACAACATACAATAAAAGCAAATAAACTATAGGAGCATACAAAAATATGCTGCATCGATCAGTTCCTACCTGCAATATTGTTGTATCGGTCAACAGCTGAATTTCCAACAGCTCTGAGATGTTGCTGACGACGTCACACACTTTGTTATAGAGCATGATGATGACTCTCTGCTTGGCGGTGGAGCACTTGGCTCGCTTTGCTTTGGAGCTCAGCATGGAACCTGAAACCACACATGGTTCATACCACATCAGGATGTTAGGAAGTAGCTCATTTACAAAGTTTGACATTTAATTTTATTAAATGTACTGGTAATTTACAACACTGGAAGAAAACGCCAACGTAAAATGTGTCAAAAAAAGAAAATTATTATCATCATTATTAATTATAATAATACCAAATTTAGTTCATTTATAAAAGATGTAATTTTAATCATCTATAAAAACATTTAAAATTGCTCAAGTTTTTAAATATAAATACATTTCTACGAATTCTGTCAGAATAACCAAAATACTGCACTTTTATTTGTGATTATTCTTTATCAATATGTCAGACAATTAATGCAACATACTTGTTTTCCTTATGACTTTTTTTTCTTACTTGAAGGGTACATCATTTTTCGTCATACATTTGTCTAAAAAATCATTCAGGCTTTAAATTCAGTGAAAAGTTCTAAAGCAAAATCTTTTTTTATATATATTTTATGGTTTTGTACCATTTAGACACATCAGACTTGGTGTGAACAGGCCTTCAGCAGAAATGAAGTGATTTTCAAAAAAGGTGAAAAAATGTCAGTAATTTTATCCCCCCCCTTTTTTATTTGTGATGTCAAAAAATGTATTCAAAATAATTTTATTTTTTACTTATAGGGTACATCCTTTTTTTCTTAAAATTGTCAAACAACTCATTTAGACATGAAATATAGTGAATCATTTTAGAGCAAAATATTTTATGATTTTGTATCATTTAAATAAATCAGACTTGGTGTGAACAGCCCTTCAGCAGAAGTGAAGAGTCTCACCTCCTTTAGGGTCAATTCTGTAGACCGGATCATACTGTGGGTAAAGAGTATTCTGCAGGTGGAACTTAGTGTACTGCAGAACTCTCTCGATCACGTCTTCAATGTACACGGCTTTGGGCATGTGTGATGAAGTCATGATGTTCAGTGCTGTCAGACACGCATCCCCTGATTTGGTCACACGCTCCATGATGAGATCCCGCCAGAGACGCTCCTCGTCCTCTCCATCGTTATCCTAATGAAGACCAGAGAGAGAAGACTGAGGGAAAGCACTGAACTACAAGTAAAGGCATCATTTGAAGAGTGAAAGTGTCACTCGAAAAACCAACATGATTAAGTGATTTTTACATGGTTCATATGTGTAGAAAGACTGGATCCATCCAGAATGTTCTTCTCCAGAATATTCAACAGTTTCACCAGTTTATCAGAAGGAATCTGGGCATTAGAGGAAAAAAAACAACAGAATGAGGTATATAGCCAGAGTGGATGTTACAAAAAACAGGAGGGTTTTTTTTTTGCTCTCTGATATTTCTGTGCACTATATAAATGTACTCTATACAGACCATTTATAATATTACAAAAGATTTATATTTCAAATGAATGTTGTACTTTTTAACTGTTCAAAGAATCCTGAAAAAAATATTCCACCAAAATATTAAGTAGCAACTGTTTCCAACAATGATACTAATAAGAAATGATTCTTGAGCAGCAAATCAGCATACTAGAATGATTTCTAAAGGATCATGTGACACTGACGACTGGAGTAATGATGCTGAAAATTCAACTTTGCATCCCAGAAATAAATTACATTGTAAAACATTCAAATAGAAAACAGTTATTTTAAATTGTAATAATTTCCCACAATATTACTGTTTTTACTGTATTTTTGATCAAATAAATGCAACCTTGGTAAGCATAAGAGACTTTTTTCAAAAACATTTATTTTTTAAATCAATAATTGTGTCTGTAACGCAACTAACGTGCACTTAAACTTTTTCATCATACAGATGCTCTTTATACATGTACTATTATATAGATTTCATGGGGCTTTTAACAATTGCATAAAAGGAGTAGTATACAATAACGTATCTCTTACCCTGCAGGTGATGCCCATGGCTTTTATCTTAGCAGATTCACTACCCAATTCATTTAGCTGCTGTTTCCCTAACAACAGCTCCTGAGGGATCTCATCATCATCTAAGAACAAACAAATGTGTCAACACAGAATAGTCAAAAACGGAAAGAGATGGTACGTAAAGTCCTGCATCTGCAAAAAATAAAAAATAAATAAATAAATAAATCTGAAATACTACTAATATCTACTAGTTTGCAAAAATTGCTGATTAAAGAAAAATGCTGATTAAAGAATATCATATTCATATTCAAATCATAATTTGTGAGAAAGTGTGATGCGTTAGAGCAAAACAGACACTATTTTTGGAAACAGCACCCTAAAATTAATAATAAACAATTATTGGATTTAACTGAGCAAATATCATACAGGGTGGTCAAATCTACAAAAAAGGGGATATATTGCCGGATCCTGACCATTAAAGTCCACATCCTCAAGATTCTCCAAGATGTTGTCAATACTCAACGAGAACCTCTTAAAAGTGGAAGAGTCCATCAATTCTGCAGAAAAAAAGTGGAAAAATAATGAGCATCATTCTGATGGGGGAAATGCTACAAAGGTGAGAAGGTTGAGAAAGAGGTGGAAGGGTTTACCTTCAGGTGTTAACTTGGGCTCATACGCTTTCCTCCTCTTCTGCTTCTCCTTCATCTTTAAACGTCTTGCAACTGAAAGAAAAAAACTAACTCTAACTCAACCACTAATAAACCATTTAAACAAATTTCAAACTAATCTCAAATATGATGGCACTA
Organism: Sinocyclocheilus grahami; assembly: GCF_001515645.1. NCBI lineage: Eukaryota > Metazoa > Chordata > Actinopteri > Cypriniformes > Cyprinidae > Sinocyclocheilus > Sinocyclocheilus grahami. The sequence goes on from NW_015505365.1 coordinate 774,044, forward strand.
TAGCTACTCTACGGTTTGGAGCAGATCTTTGATTTCATAATTAAATGCTCAAAGGGATAGTTCACCCAAAAAGGATATAAAATTATGTAAACATTACATCAGTTACAGACCTTTTCGGCTCTTTTACGTTTTGGTTACCTGGACATTTAATGGAGGGACAGAAAGTCTTACGGGTTTGCAATGACATGAGAGTGAGTAAATGATGACAGAATTTTCATTCTAACCGTCACTAAGGCTGGGGGGAGGTGAATCTTGGTCAGAGTCGTCATATCGGCTGCCTGAGCCTCTGCGTGTGTCGTAGCTTCCTCTTCGATGCTCTCCTGAATTCCTCCGGTCGCGCTCCTCAAACTCCCACATTCTGTCACGATCCTTCTTCTGACGTTTACGAGATGCTGGGGCAGAAAACAGAGACCATAAATGTAAAGAAAGTTAAGTAAATAAAACAAGAATTTTTGAGGAACATTTTGAAAATACTGTTTCAGCTTTTCTACATCAATTTCACATTTAATTCAATGTTACTTGCAGTTTCTTTGTAATTACTTGTGAAATTTACTAGCAATTTATGAGTGAAAAATCAGGGCAAGGGGGCATCAGTTTGGTTAAAATTTTTACTTGTTCCATTATTGTTTTTTTTAATGGATGCATTGGAGTTGATCATTAAAGGGTCACGAAACCTCCGGTTTCAGCACTGGTTAGTTCTCACCACAGTTTTAAAAAATGCTAAAAAAGTGGGCATGGTGCGCAGCGGAGCGGAGGAGGGGGAAGAGGGGAGACAGACAACACACACAGTTCTGACAGTTTCATTTCGTTCCCATCGAGTTAAAATCACAAATAAATCCACAGCCATTTGCACTCAGCATCGAAAACATATATAATATGAACGCGCTGTTGCACCTCTGAAAACTTTTAAGGCTTATTCTGTGGCGTTTATATAAGCCTTTTGACGGGTTGTGTCACAAAGCTGTAAAAACAGTTATGCTCACCAAGTGAATGAATCGCATTTGTGCCAAACTCTTATTACAAAGCAAAAACAAACACACTTCTTCGATCCATGAACGTTTCTCTCAGTTATTGTGCGCAATGTTCATCTCACAGACTCTGGAATGTCTGTCATAGCAAATCAACACATGCTGTTGTGAATAATTAAGAGAAGCGTCTTCTCATAGAATAAGAACACGCATTCTCATGAATAATTTAATAGACACCGATGCGTCATCGATGTACTATTAGACAATTGCCACGTCACAAATTGTGACGTCAACACAATGTACATTTTAAACCCGGAAGATGAAAATAGCGCAAAAAAGCTTAAAATTAACCAGTTTTCTCCAACAGTTAAAATTATCGGATGATAACATTGTCTTCTATGATGTGCAACAAAAACACCTCTGCTAAAATCTCAGAAAAAGTAGTCTGGGGTTTCATGACCCTTTAAGGCAAATCAGTCAACAAGTGTCCAGCATGTACATGAAATTACTACTGTTTAAAAAGCATCCCAGGATGCACCTTGTGAACTTAGTTAAGACAATGTCCAGTTAGGTTAGGATACATAATGAAAAACCCGATTAATATTGCATTTGATTGACAGATTTGGTGTTCCTCTTTGTGTGGAAGCAGACCGTTATCATTACAGTGATGCTACTCACAGAAATCCTCGTCCTCTGAGCTGTCCTCCGCATATTTAGGCCTCTCATTGACAGTGCTGCGTTTGCGTTTGTTCATCTTTACCCGCTCACACAGAGGCATGGTGGACTCGATCTCTGCCAGCAGCTCAGGAGGAAGATCCTTCAGCACTGACGGGTCTATTCCACCTGTGCACAGAGACTTACGTTTAACTTGCATTGCCTACAGCACACACAAGGTTTGAAATCCTCTCCTTTATATTATCAACTGTAATTGGGACTAAACAAACAACATCTCTCAATGGTTCTAGCAAGCTTAAATAAATTGACCACTAGGAATGTCAAAAGTACCGATACTTCAGAATACTAGCAGAAGTAATAACCCAAAACCCAAATTAAAATCCAATTTATGTAGCGGCAACATGCAACATTTAATAAATGTATACTTTAATAATCAGACACCAATGTCAAAAATATTGAGCGTGCCTATTACAATAATTACAGTAATATCCAAGAAGAGCAGAAAGACTGTTTTTGTTAAGTTGGTCTGCGAATCTTGATAGTTTTATACTAAAATAAAATGAACAAATTTAAAGGGCCATAAGTTTGTTGCAGGTGACAATAGCCTCATGTACGTGTGAATGTTTTCCTTTTTTAATTTAGCTGTTTGTTTCTTTGTTACGGAATCTGGAAATAAATTCATATTTTTTTTACATTTAACTACTCTTGCATTCTTTCAATTATTCAATATTTACTTAACTGATATTGCTGTCAGACACCTGAAAACATACACAGTTTTTCAGGAATAAATAAAAAAATCTTAATAGAGAGATGTTGAATAAATGAGTATGTTCAAAAGCATGTTAAATTTTACTGTGGAAAATTGGTTTGGCATTATAGTGTGATATCGTGAGTGACGGTTGCTGTTTTTTATAAACAAACTTAACAAAACAACGCTTAGACTATCTGAAAAATCTGAAATAAAATACAAATATTGGATGAAAAAATTAAAAATGTACACAAGTTAGAAATGATACCTTGGCATTTAACTGAAATAAAATAAGTGTAAGTTAAACGACTAAAATAAGGGACTTTAAAAAATAAAAGTTATATAGAAATATTTGCAAAAAAAACAAAAGCTAATAAAAACGACAAAAGCGCTAGGGCTGTCGCGATTCGTTGATTTTATTTGACTATTCGATTTTTAAAAATCCTCGACTTCATTTTGCTTGCGTCGACTAACCGGCAAAATACCGGAAGTGGCGCATTTCACAGACGAGAATGTATAAAACACATTATTAGTCTGTTTTCCAAGGCTGCATGATATATTAAACCCATTTAAAAATCATAATTAAGCATAATTGTTAATTCACAAACGCTACGATTTAATTAAACGATTTAATTATATGCGATGCAGTGTTCTAATACACTATATGCGCTTTAATTATTTACATGCGTGTAGGTTAAGTACATGCGTCACACAGCGGCTCCGTTCACAGTAGTTCCACAGAAACTGTTATCATTTACATGTGTGGAGCGTCTCAACCTCCATCTCTGCATGTTGTTGTGAGTTTGGGTTTATCATAACGTTCATCTGGGAATGCAACATGTGCCATTTCATCAGATTTGTAAGGTAAATCATTTATAAATCTACGCAAACACATCACGGTTTCAAAACGTTTTGATGTCCACATATTCATTTAATTACAATGGCTATAGCATTTCTGTCCTAAAGAAATGGCCAAATATTAAACATTAAGTGGACATTTGAATGAAATGGTGCTTGGTCAATATTAAACAAGGATTAGATCGCACCGTAATGTGTAAAAACAATCGTCAGGCCGTTGGCGCCCCCTGCAGTCCTTTGTTGTAATGCGTAATGTACATTAGCTCTATTGTTTATAATACATTATGTATTTTAACAATTTTGTTCAATAAAACCATATGATTTCTTGCTTTTGATACTTTATTTGAACTAATTATTATTGCTTCATTGCTATTATATATGTATTTTAAGTAATTTTAAAGGCTATTGTTCACTTACATCTATTTTTATTACCACAAAAAAATTTATTATAATTATAGGGCACTATGAAATCAGTTTTATTTCCAAATTCAGTTTTTTTCATTTTTCTATACTCTGTTTTAATGGTTAAATTAAATTGTATTAATCAAAAAGCCTGTCTAATTAATTGATTTTATTTTTTTTTTTAAAAAGAAGAAATTTCAGAAATACCGCACATTTACATTTTTCTCCTAAATAAATAATCCTTTAAAACGTTTTTTGATTATAATTTTATTAGTAGTAGACTAGAACACGTGGATATGTTGTCATTCTTACACTATTATACTCAATGGACTATGAGATGGATACTTGCTTCTTGCACTTTATGTTGCACTTTACTTTTGGATTTCATTTGGTTTAATGAAATATAGTTTAATAAAATATTCTTAAGTAAAATTGTTGATTTTTTTTGTGGGAAATTAATCGTTTAGAATAGATTAATTGATAAATTAATCGAAATAAAAATAGTCGTTAGTGGCAGCCCTAAAAAGCACATAAAATTACTAAAACAAAATTTAAAAATTGAAATGAAAAGCAGAATTATAAACAGAAGCTCATTCAAAATATGAATAAATACTGTAATACTAAATAATACTAAAATAAAACTGATCATGACAATTATATCAACAACTGTTTAAAAAAAAACGTCAATCAATAACACACCAGCAATTAATATTACTTTTATAAGAAATAAATACAACCATTTAATTAATAGTACAATTATTACTGTACAATTATTTTGTATTCTATAAATCTAACCCATCACACAACAAATCTGGCAATAAAAATGAGACACTATTTCAAAACGTATGACAACCCCTTATAAGAGCCATTTCAAACAAACATTTAAAAAAAAAAAAAACCTGGTAACAGTTCAGCTCTTACCAGCAGGAAAAGTCAAGAAACATTTCGCATAACTACCCTTTTACAAGCAGCCAAGTAATACATATCCCTGCCTGGCTGTTCATTCAATTCGAAAGGAAAAACCTATTCTCAGAGCAGGAAATGGTTATTCAAACTGGAAAGAGTAAAGATAAAAGGAGTTCCCCTACCTTTCCCAGATCTCCCAGAGGAGAGCCTGTTCTTGCCAGACTTGGAGCCACGCGAGTCTCTCTCCCTCATGAGCCTCTGAACCTCATCGATGGAGAGTTTCTGCAGAACAACCACAGGCTTGACAGTCTTCTTCATGTCCACCTCTGGTTCCAGTCTCTCCAGCCGCACACACGGCTGCTTCCAGCCTTCTGGAATATCTCCTGCTCCGAGATCTTTCCTGATTTTGGGAATGGTGAAGTTTTTAAGCACTCCCGAACTGGTGTTTTCTCCCAGCATGTACGGAGGAAGCTCTGCTGGTTTACTCCCCGACTGAGCCGCACACTGCGTGCCGACATCACCGTGCCGACCCTCGGGTCTGTGCTTCTGCCGCGGGGTATCGGGCTGATGTCGGTGTTCTGGAGCATGGTCGTGCTTGTGTTTGAGGGCCTTCGGAGTGACCCCTTCCTGTGGCTCCTGAGGCCAGCGCTGAGCCTCGCTGGCAGGGATGGGCATGCCCATGCAGGTGTCCTCCACTCTGCCCGCTTGCTCCAAGCTCACTTGCAGGCCTGGGCGGCTGGCGCTGGCACTGGTGCTGGCGGCGCTGGCCTCCTGAGGGGCGAGCCTGTGCCCTGCGTTAGCCCCTCCTCCTCCACCTGGAGCCCCAGAGCCTGAACCAGCTGTGCCAGCTGCGCCAGGCTCCTGCGGGTGAGAGTCCTGTTTGCGCTTCTTCAAAGGTTTATCTACAGAGAGAAAGAGATCAGATTCATAATTTGTATCATGAAAATTGAGGGAGGGTTCTTATTAAAGAAAATAATGTCAATACATGGGTCATTAAGGCATAACAGGCTTCATTTTCTTTTCAAAAAACAAATTTTTGGCATTTTTGGCTTTATTTTTATAGGACAGTTTAGAGGAGGCATAGTGGGAGAGAGCGAGAGGAGGGTGGGATTGGGAAAGGTCCTCAAGCTGGGTTTCAAACTCGGGACTCCCGTAGACTTATAAATAACTATATTCCATAACATAAAAATAATAATCTGCATGCATCATGTATGTCTGCTATATTTATCAGGCAAGTTTCTATATCAGTGCACATATCCGTTTTGGAGACAATGTGTTTACTGACATCCTGCATCATACCTTTATCCTGCACCTCTTTAGCACCACGGTCCGTCTCCATGGCCGCTTCACTTTCCATCCTTTCTATTGCAGCAAGAGCCTCAACAAGCTCTCCTTCTGGGTCTGAACCGGGGTACATTCCCCCAAACTCCACCTCTGCTGGCCTGGCCCGTGACTGCCTCAGGTTCAGCTTAGTAGGGTCTTTTGTTGGCGAGCCCACAATATCATACACAGCAGCCTTATCGGCCGGGTCCCGCTCTCCCTCGTTAGGGTTCAGACCGCGCTGCTTGTCTGGGGAGCCCAGATGCATTTCTTGAGCCCCATCGCAAGGAGGAGTGTACGGTGGAGATGACTGCAGTATGTGAGACGTGAAACCTGTCCTCATCTGATCCTAATGGTTTTCAGAGGAATACACAATAAGAACAGCTTCTTAACTCTTTCCCCGCCATTGACAAGTTATCTCATCTTTTACAAGAAAATGCTTCCCTGCCAAAGACGAGTTTTTACAGCTTTCCGTGTTTTCACTGTTATACACTCGGGGGCGCTATTTCGCATCTTCTGAACGAGTACAAAACCTCCCGAACAAAAACACAAACAGGACAGAGAAACTAGCGATCTCTATGTAAACAGATGCCTATGAAAAATAATGCGATCATCAGCAATAGACAGCATATAAATGAAAACTGCATAATGTTACAGAGTAAAATGTTGATCCAGGAAGTGGTATATGTCGCTGCAAGTTTTGGAGGTGTTGATGGAAGCGATTTACTGGATTTATGCTTTGATAATCGTACTGAATATTATCCAGATGTAGTTTTTGATAAAAACGTGATTCTCAACTTTTTGCTCAAAATTATGCATTTTTTATGAAACCTACCTATATTCAAGTGTTGATAAAAAAAAAAGAATGCTTTAAGCTAGAATAAAACAGATTTTTTTGTTTAAAAGTAGAGGCTTGATCTTTATTTTGGTGTATTATTTGGTGCATATTCAAATATTCATACAGCAAAATATACTGGAGGCCATCAAATTTTTGTGAAAATTATCAAAATCGTTGGCGGTGGCTGGCAACTTTTTAAAAAAATGCTGGCGGGGAAGAGTTAAAAGAAAAGTGGTCGACCAAAATGTAAATTTTTGTTTTGATGGCCAATGCCGATATCCGATATACATGTAAAATATATAATATAAATTTTTTTTAAAAGTTTAAAATAGTCAAAAGTATAATAAAATACATACATAGCAATTGTTGAAATTAAATGTATAATATATTTTACATCACATTGCAATGACGAAATTAGAAATCATTTGAAAATGAATATTGGAAAAACATCTTAAACTTAAAATTGCAAATTAAACAGATTTGATGGCAAATTCGTGATTCTGTAATCCTATTATAGAATCATAACCAACAGTGCCATGGAAATTTTTTTCTTTTCTTTCCAAATAAATCTGCAATATAAAGCTAATATATTACAGTAAAAATGCATAGCACCTGTTAAAATTAAATATATATTTATTTCCATTTTTAAACATTATATTTTTGTATTCCATTTACTTTGTTTAACAGAACGGGAGCTCCATGCACACGTGCTGGCATTCTCAGCGTTGTCAAAATAAAAGTCCCAATATTCTGACACATCAGCCAAACTGGCGACTGTTGGTCGACTATTAATGTAGAACAAACTTTTAAATACCTTATTCTCGTGAACATTTCTCATGCCTCCTGGAATCATCGGGCTTGCTACTGAACCTGGAAAAAACACACAGTTTAAATACGCCAGAAAACAGACAAAGGTCTCAATCAATGGAAGAGATTCTCTATAGATCTGCCTATGTTTGCATCTTTGTGCAGACCTTGCTGTAGGTGCTGGTGTTGACTGTAGGCTGGAGGGTGTGGGTACTGTCTGTAGCCGGTAGCAGGGCTCTGAGGGGCATAAGGGCTGGGCACTGGGCTGCTCTGCTGAGGCAGAAACCGTCCACCAGAACCAGACTGCCCTGGCACAAAACGCCTATCATAAGGAACAGGAAGGGACATGGTCAACAGAGAGTTTTTACTAAATCTACTTGCCAACACTGATTTGTAAAAAAAAAAAAAACAATAAAATAAAATAAAAAAAATTCAAAATATTTAACAATTATTTTTATATTTTTTTTAAGGAATAAACAACATTTTTATTTCAAACATAGAAAACAGTTATTTTAAATTGCACTGTATTTTTGATTAAATAAAAGCAGCCTTGGTTAGTAGGGCTGCAACAAATGATTATTGTGATCATTGATTGATTTATTGATTGATTGATTTATGAAATACATAAATTGTAATTGCAAATTAAATTGTAATTTTGTCTAAAATCTAATACTCATGATAAATACCACTAATCATAATTATTATAAATTCTAAAACAATTCCAGTTATTTATAATAAAGTTATTACTAAATAAAATTAAACAAAATAAGAAATGTTACTATTGTAATATTTAAATGTAAAACGTTACACCAACAAGCTGTTATTTTATCTGAAAGCTACACAGAGCCCTTCATGTTTCTCTTTACAAGCCTGGAAAGATGGTTGGTGCAAGTTGTGTTTCCAAATGCATGTTATAAGAGATCCAAACTCAGAGCAGATGTGTAGATTAGTATTTACTGTGAAATGAGCCTCACTAAGGTACTGAAAACACCAGATTGTGAGCTGCTCACGTGTAAAAGTGTACAGTGCCTCACTTCACTCGGAAACATGCAACGCTGTTATTTAATTCAATCGTAGCCTTTTCAATTTGATAATCGCACTATGCAACAACAAAATCTTGTTTTTACAAGAAATCAATGTTTTTATGAATAATCATGACATTTATATCTGTTTTTCCTTAGCACAGCATTAATGGGTTAATACTAAATCAAATACATATTAAAGGGTTAGTTCACCCGAAAATGAAAATTAGCCTGTGTTTTACTCACCCTCGAGGCATCCTAGATGTATATGACTTTCTTGTTTCAGACGAATCCAGTCTGAGTTATATTAAAAATTGTCCTGGCTATTCCAAGCTCTATCATTGCAGTCAGCGGGTGTTGCAGTTGAACAGTCCAAAAGTAGTCAAATAAAGCACACGCAACCATAATAAAACGTGCCGCACACAGCTCCGGGGGGTGAATAAAGGCCTCCTGTAGCGAATCCATATGTTTTTGTAAGAAAAATATCCATATTTCAAATGTAATAAACACTTTTCTCTCACTTTCGGTTTCTGTCATATGCGGAAGCCGTCCCAGCGGATGACATAGTATGTCGGCTAGGGTTGGGTACCGAATCCCGGTGCCAATATGGATATGTTTCTTACAAAAACACATGCATTCACTACAGGAGGCCTTTATTCACCCCCCCAGAGCCGTGTGAGGCACGTTTTATTATGGTTGCGTACGCTTTATTTGACTACTTTTGGACTGTTCAACTGCAACACCCGCTGACTGCAATGATAGAGCTTGGAATAGCCAGGACAATTTTTAATATAACTCAGACTGGATTCATCTGAAACAAGAAAGTCATATACACCTAGGATGCTTCGAGGGTAAGTAAAACATAGTCTAATTTTCATTTTTGGGTGAACTAACCCTTTAAATCATACACGGTATTATAAAACATACTGCATGATGGCTTTGTTAATAACAGCAGTTGTTGGTTAGTTTCGTACAATGAAAACAAACTGAATGTGTCACAAATAGTATCACAAGTTACTCCACATAAAAACTGAATTAGAAAGCAGGCTCACCCAGAGGGGCTGTGGGACATAGAGGCCTGGTAATTGGCAGAGGCTGGACTTCCCTGCATGGAGCCATGTGTGATTTTATACGGCGGTGCCATTGACTGCTGACTTATACCTGTGAAATACAATAGTGTGAAAAATAGTCTGGACGAGAAGCAATAGGCAGAAAAGCTACTATAACAACATAACATCACTTGAGATGGTTACTGAAAGTTTAAAGACTGGCAAGGTTCCAATGAGCCAGGTCAAACCATTACTGCATCTTTGCTGCTATATAGGAAAGTAGCAAAGAATTAAATAATTCATGCATTTAGTCATTGCAATGAAATCACAGAACTTAAAACATTTGATATTTATTAAATAGATATTGAATATTTATACAAGTTATATTATATGAAAAAAGTGTTATATCTAATATTTTTTTTAATGATTCTTTCGTGCATTTTTCTGTGCCATTTCCATTACCACATGTTAAAGTATGTTGTCCAAAAGTTGACAAAGCTTTCTATTTATTTTTAGGCACTAAACCTTTTTTTGTTTTGTTTTTTAAACAGATGAGTTTGATATGCTATGCAAACTCTTAATTCACACTACACGTGTTCTGGCACAAATCAGCTTGGATTGTTTTGCAATGCTGTCAATGTAATGCAGACTTTGTAAAGAGGCTTTTGCTGATGAATGGTGCAGTGGCAACAATATTACATGTGGAAAATATATCAGTTTATATGCTTTTTATATGAACAAAGTTCCTTGATTTTATATACTGATTGTTTTGGCATACATAAGAAACAAAATCAAATTAATTATTTCTCCTTAACATACACATTATGGGGAAATAATTCACTTGGTTTTGTTTCTTTTTTCTCTGTTGTTTTTTTATAACTGAAGGTCAGAGAAAAACAATGCCTCTTTCTGTAGTTCTGATGGGAAAATCACCATGTTCTAGGGAGAGGAAAGGGTGGCAAAGTCTTATCAGAAGGACAAAAACCGCAAAGATAACTAAACATTCTTCAGGTAGACTTTTACCTGCTTGGGTGAAAGAAACCTGACAGCAAACTAGCAACCCAAAAGTAAGCATTGTTACAAGTGCAATCTGTCAAGCTTGTAGTAGTAGAAGTTTCCCTATGTGCTTGGATTGACTCTTACCCGCCTGGGCCGGATACTGGGGAGTGCTCGGTGCGGTCTTATTCCTGAAGATGTTGGGGTTCCTAGACAGCAAAAGCTGCAGCAGCACTGGTACATCTCCCTCCAACTCATCACTGCCAAGGCTGTCCTTCAGCTCTCTGTGGAGAAATATATCAGAGTTGACGAACTCAAACACCACTGAAAGAATACACAGTGCCCTATGATTTCCACAATGCGTAAAACGCTGTAAGAATTGCAGAACCCAGTTATAAATATGGAATTCATTGTATAACACCAGACTGTCAGATAATTTGGCAAAATTTGAATTAATAAATCAAAAGAAGGGCTGTGCACTTAATCAAATTGTGATATAGAGTGGTGGAACTATGATGCGACTTTGTAGGCAAAAACCCGGAAGCGAATTAGCATTTTAGCACTTCCGGTTCCATCGTCCCAGAGTCAATGGGTTTTTTGAATCTTTCAAAATAAATGTAAAGACAGAGCCCGAAAGGGGAACAGAGTCGCGTGACAGACACAGTGATGAAGCTGCTATGTGTTTGCAGTACACAAGCCACGGTTAAGACAGCTGACTCCACTGTGATCGATCGATCGATCTCTCTCTCTCTCTCTCACACACATGATGTGCAAAACTCCGCATTTGAACAGTCAATAGCAAATACTTAAACTTAAAACAGTAGCTGATTCAGAAGCGCCAGATTGTCATAGCAAAGTCAGAATTACCTCCTCTCCTAGGTTCATGAAACGGTTGTCCATAAAATGCATTGCTGTTCTGTTGTAAGTAATCTTAAAGATTCCTAAATGCATCTACTTTTGGAAGGCCAAATAAAGTGCTTTTGCTTTCGCCTAGAAACACACAGCGTCTCCCTGACATGCTGCTTCAACACTAACTGCGGTTACTGAAACCACGCCGCCTTTCTTTACGGTCACATTTGGGCGGCATTATGCAAATTAGGGCTGGGTATCGTTCAAAATTTTTCAATATCGATACCGATACCTCGACTTCGATACCGGTTCCTGAACGATACTTTTTCCGATACCAATTTTATGAAATCAATTTTAACAAGATTACATTATCTAAAAAAAAAAAACTTTGGTTTTATTTTTCAGCTTGTTGATGTTTATACAAACTTAAAGACTCATCTCCTGAGCCACTGCACAAAATGAAGGAACAAAATGTAACCAACACAACAAATCAGTGCAAAATAGTTTTAATAAAGCTCAAATAGTCTTCAGTTTACACATCTGTTAGGCTACATTTACACTAGGTAGTGTTTGTTTTAAAACGCATAGCTCAGACAGAATCATGATTTCTATTTATTTTCCACTGATTTACTGATGAGCATTAGCAGTTTCCAGCGCTGTCTGCTTGTGTTCTCTCTTCCATGATCGCTGCTCTGACTCAGAGGTAATAACATATTTAATTTCAGCAACATTACATGGCCAAAACACACATTAGACGGCAATCTGAAGTTATTACAAACACTCAATGGTGGTTTAAAGTGAGTTTTGAACGGCCTGGAGTCCCAACCACACATCAAGACATTGTTCAGATCATTAGACATTTGACATGTTTCCATCCTGAAATCTCATTTGGTTTGAACTAATTTTTTTACGCACCTCATCCCAAACCTTCCGTTGCAAATTCCAAAACGTCATTTTAGAGCTGATAACAGAGGCTTGAGCCATTGATATGCAGGCTTACGCAGTTATTAATGCAGTCTAATGCAGTTATTAGAGAGAGGGAGAGAGAGAGATTAAGCGCGTGTGAATGCCTGCGTCTGTGCATCTCTCAGCAGCGTTCAGCAGCAGTCTACTAATAGCTAATCTTTAAGTTAAACTCCTTCATGAACCTCGCTACTGAGAAATGTCATGTAGCTTTTCAGCTGCGAAACTATTTTACTGATAAATTTGAGGTGCAGCGCTGACAAGAAGTTTCTGTTCACTCGATGGTATCGAGGCAATTCGGTCGGTGCCTAAAAAGTATCGAACTCGATACCCAGCCCTAATGCAAATATTTACACACAGTGAGGTAGATATGTGGGGGCGTGTTAGAACGAGCCGTTTTAGGGGGGGGCGTGGCAGAGTCTTAACTTTGATAAAGAATATCTCTTTGGTTTTGAGACTTTAGTCTTTGCAACTTCAGGGATCTTATCTATGCACACTCAGCTTGTAACACTCCAAGGAGAAAGGAAAACTTGAAATCGCATCATATGACCCCTTTAAAGGTGCAATAGGTGATTGTCTACAGAAAATTTTTTTGTTATGCTGGTTGAAAGTCTCTTCACATCCCGATAGCAATTATTAAGTTAAGTGGTCTAAATGTATTTATCTATTCTGTGGAAGGCGTAGGACCAAGAAATGTTTGTCCAATCAAAACGCTCGGTCCGAGCGTTTTAATTGGCTTTCCTACCTGCCTGTCAAGGTATGTATTAGCATACCTCTGCGCACCCGGTTCGCGCAGACAGGATACGTCATCAGCGCGTTCACACACGCTGTGCAGACAGAGCGAGAATGGCAGACAAACATCAACAACCTGATCTTCCTTCCTGGTATTGTAGTACTTTTAAAGTTTTCTCACCGATGAATGACACATGATGTAGCCCAGCGGTTTAGGCATCAAAATTCAGTTCATTATTCGTTAGTTTCATGAACTATGATTGAACACAAGAGCTTATTTTTTGCGATAATCCAAAAGCCTATGGAAAAATCCTTTTGGCTTTTTGTCGAGGGAACCAGTGCGATGCTAACAGCCAATCGGCCTACAAAGTGAAATCATAGTTCCCCCACTCTATAGAATAGTGTCTCTGAACATTGAACTGCAAAAGTCTATTTAGATATGAAGTCTGCATGTGTGAATGAGTGGCACAGTTTTGTCTACTACATATACTTGATGCTTGTGGTGTTTTCAGCATCTGCCACCTCATATAAGGACATCAGCATTTAACCCTTTCATTTGATAAAACTATTGTGAGATACACACAGAAACTCAAAGGTTTTCACTACAGCCAATCAAAATAAACGTTTGGTTTAACTTGAAGAAATTATGAAAAATATATAACTACTATAGAATAGGGGTGGGAATCACCAGAGGCCTTATTATACGATATTATCACAATACTTGTGTCACGATACAATATTATTGCGATTTTAAATATATTGCGATATTCTGCGATATATTGCAATTTATTACCTTTTTCCAACTTCAAATTATGTCCCCAAAAGAAAACTGACAACATCTGTTTTAACTAAAAAGAAACATTTCTCAGTTTGTTTATCGCACTTCAGTTTTATTGTTGCAGTGCAAAATGGGATTGTCAAGCAGAAAACTGACCAACACTTTCATGAAAACATTATTGTCATAAATGTTGTATGCACCTGGCAAACTAAACTATTTGTATTACAGTCTAATCTAGTCCACCTTAATTAAATGTAAACAGGAATGCACTGCTGTGCTACTACAGGTATTTTGAACAGTGCAACTTGAAATTGTACTAAAACGTTGTGCAGACCCTTCAGCAACTGGGGCATTTGAAAGTAAATTACTTATATAAAGTAATTTTGTAAGACTTTTTAAATTTAACTCAATTTTAATAATACTGAATTTAAAAAAAACAAGCCAATAAAATAACCACACTTTTATTGAAAGTAGCACAATAAAACTGGACAGAATTTATATTAATATTGGTAAAACGTTACAATACGGTTCATTAGTTAACTACTTTAGTTAATGAACTAAGAATGAACAATAGTTCTTCAGCATTTACTAATCTTAGTTCATGTTAATTTCAACATTTACTAATGCATTATTAAAATCAACAGTTGTGCATGTTAACAGTTAATGCACTCTGAATTAACATGAACTAACAGTGAATAACTGTATTCTCATTAACTAACATTAAGAAAGATTAATAAATACTGTAATAAATGTATTGTTCATTGTTCGTTCATGATAGTTAATACATTAACTAATATTAACTAATGGAACCTTATTGAAAAGTGTTACCTTAATATTAAATATCAATATATTATTTTTATTCACTTCTATGTAACAGAATCAGATATAAGTTGTTGTTGTTTTTTTTGACTAATTATTGAAATAATGTATAGTCCTACAAAGCTATTATTATTAGAGCATATGAGCAGAGCATAGAGTCACTGAAGGTAGCATTATTTTACCAGCGTTGCCCAGTACAGCTGAACTAGCCTACACCATGTTACAGCACAGTAGCGCTACTGCAAACCGGAAACAAGTAGGCCTATACTGCATAGAAATTTCCTGTCAGCGTGTTATTTGAGCGGACTTTGCTTTTCCAATGAGCATGAGTGGTACACGAGCAGAACACACATTCATAGATCGGAATATTAAGCGAGGAGAGTGAAACATGCGTGCTGAACACTGCCGGGCGGGGCTCGACGCAGCGCGCATTATATATTATTATTATTAGGGCTGCGCGATAAATCGCATGCGGTTCTATAATCAGCGGTAAATCTCCATCACCTGCGGGCTTTCACATTGAGCAGCATTAACTACACAGAGCCGTTGTTCACTGACGAGCTGCGCAAAACCACGTTCATATTCGTGCAATTTTTTGCGCAACTCGTCAGTGAACAACGGCTCTGTGTAGTTAATGCTGCTCAATGTGAAAGCACGCACGTGACAGAGATTTACCGCTGATTACAGAACCGGCTTTCTGACAAGAAGCGCATTAAATATCGCATGCGATTTATCGTGCAGCCCTAATTATTATTATTATCATTATTATTATTATTATTATATGTAGCCTATATTTTCGGTACATCCCTACTTACATCCCCTCCTTGTTTACAAATCTGAAGTCCATACATCCGCTTTAAACGCGGACTGGGCTTTCCTGATATCTTTCTGCAATGCTGCCCTCTTTATTTTACTAACTTACTGCATGCTGAAGGTGACCCAGCTGACCTCACCAGAAAAAAACCTCAACACCACCATCTAGTGAATTGTAAAGAAATAGTTTTTTTTTTATTCTACCAAATAGTATAATAAAAGATCGATACTTGGCATCCATGTATCGATACAGTATTGCCGCGGAAAATATCGCGATACTATGCTGTATCGATTTTTCCCCCCACCCCTACTATACAAGTAGAATGCACTTTTCAAAGTAGCAACAACAATAACAGTCTATTAAAACATTTTAGGAATATAATTTTTTTGTCCACGTTTACATTTAAACGGTTGTGCAGCAATTTTAATGGTTCGTTAAAAACTGGATTTGATCACATTTCATTTGATTACACTTCAAAAGATTTATGCATTCATATGCATGCGTTATTAGTTTTACGCATTAATTTGATTAGTACCGTTTTTGATTCAATCATAAAACAATTTCTGAAATATAAAACATTGCATAAAACAATTTTTGACGAAAATAGGGGCCAAGTAATTAAGTAATTAAAGTTTTATGAGTTCAATTGATTAGACATCTTTTTTGATTATTAAAATTTAATTAAACCATTAAAACAGAATCCAGAAAAATGAAAATGGTAAGCATGCAATTTGGGGGAAAAAATCTAACTTATTTTATGGAGCAGAGAGTTTAATTTAGAAAGAAAAGGCATATAGAGGAGTGGTGTATGTAATAGGCAAATGTACGCAGAAACTCACATGTGCTCCATGGAGACCTGGCTGAGGCTGCTGGCGAGCTGAGAGACCAGAGTTTCATCCCTGCAGCCCATCAGATGCCCCACTTCCTCAGCTACACGCCCACTGTACAGCAGGCTCTTAGTGGAGGTGCCCGGTAAAGGGGAGGGCAGGGGCAGCTGGTTCAACACTGTACACACAAACAGAGTGTGATAAGGCAAAGCTTTCTTTATTACAAGAACTCCCAGGGTAGAAATCTAACAGCCACCTTAAGTGCGGGCAGAGATGTTCTGACACAGTCAATCTAAAATACATAGCGTTCATGAATCAGAGTCCAAGAAAGCAATGTCTTATCAGATAAACCTGAAGATGATCCAGATGCTGCAGCAAATTATCAAAAGTTTGGGATTGGCTGTAAAGCTGAAAACTCAGCTTTACATCACAGAAATAAACTACATTTTAAAATATATTCACATGAAAACAGTTATTTTAAAAACAGTAGTCAACATTGTGGATCAAAAAAGTTCATCAAAGTTGTCCTAGGACAAGAACGCATTTTGGTTTTAGGTTTTAGGACAACTTTGATGAAAGGTTTTGATTCACTTCAAAAGTTGACTAGTGTTTTTGCTGTATTTTGATTAAATAAATGCATCCTTGGTATGCAGAAGTGACTTAAATCTGACCAACCCCAAACTTTTGAACGGTAGTGTAAATACTGAAAAAAAAAATATATATATATATATTTTATGATGCAAGAGCCTTATAAAAACAAAGCATTCAAGTCTCTCATAGCGAATTGCTTAGTTACAAAATTGATAATTTAGACCAGGGGTTTTCAAACTGGGGTCCGCGACACAAAGCCAGGGGGTCCGCAAAATAATTAGCTATACCGTATTTTCCAGACTGCAATTCGCATTTTTTTATCTTCAGAAACGTGCTATGATTTATATTCCAAAGTGACTTATATAATGCATTAATGTCAAATAAGCAAAGCGTAAACACTTAAAAGCAGGCACTTCAAGGTTTATATGTCTGTTTGACAAGTAGACAGTATCGCAGGGTTTTTCTTCATTTTAGGAAGTGGTTCACATAGACCAAGACGGCAAGCGCATTTTGTTTGTTTTCTTTATTTTACAAAAGCACAAAGTTTCACTGTCATTTTGAAGGTACACAAATAAAAATTGACCGTTTTGAAAGATGTCTTGCTCTTATCTGACGGATATCACATTTTTCTGCTGATATAGGGAATTCAAAGTGTTCGCACTAGCGCGCGCACACAACAAGTCAGTTCTAGCATTGCAACTTGACATCACAGCCTCATCATCAGCAAACTAAATGAGACAACTAAACCTACAAAAGGTATTTGGTGACTCAATTTAACTTGTCTGTTGTACAATATGTAGGTTTTGCCGGTCAGCGTGAGCACGCCGTGGTATTTTTCCAAACACTTTTTTTGCATATGTGAAGGATGCTGTTAGTAGATATTCGGACATGAGAGAAGTACAAAGCATTCTTCACGTAATAAGTAGCCTAATAGTTTAGCAACCAAATGTTAGACTGCGTAACGATTTACTCATGGAAACGATTCATGCCGAATGAGAGGTTTGCGAGCCCACTATGTGGTTAAGTTTCAGTAAGTTTAGTTTGTTATGGACATGGCCATAGGCGCCGATTTTTGTTTCTGCCAGTGGGTGCTCATGAGACACATCGGTTTTTTGCACCCACCGGCAGAAACATAAGCTCTAACTGGTCTCGCGAGAACGTGACGATATCCTTGCACAGACTGGCTTGTTCACAAGCGGTGGTATGTAAGATATTTTATGTTCACATCAGGCAAGTGGCCGCATGATAAACGGGAAAATTACGGCATAGTCTTTATCCAGTCATAAAAAGAAAATTCACAGTTTAATGCGGAATGTCACGGAATTTGTCGAATTTTGAATTAATTAATCAAAAGTAGGTCATTACACTTAAATCAAATCACGATATGGACTAGTATCTGTAAATATTAAGCCGCAAAAGTCGATTTAAATATGAATCCTGCATGTTCTGCCTGTCTCTGTTAATGAATGGCGCAGATGCGCGGTTTCATTTACTACACACATACTGAAGCGTGCCTGATACTCGCGGTGATTTCAGCGTCTGCGGTCTCACTAAATGAGGACGTATTAAAAAGGAGTCGAGAAAAATTTAAAGGAAAAAAATTAATGGAATTTTAATGTCAAATAAGCAAAGCGTAAACACTTAAAAGCAGGCACTTCAAGGTTTATATGTCTGTTTGACAAGTAGACAGTATCGCAGGGTTTTTCTTCATTTTAGGAAGTGGTTCACATAGACCAAGACGGCAAGCGCATTTTGTTTGTTTTCTTTATTTTACAAAAGCACAAAGTTTCACTGTCATTTTGAAGGTACACAAATAAAAATTGACCGTTTTGAAAGATGTCTTGCTCTTATCTGACGGATATCACATTTTTCTGCTGATATAGGGAATTCAAAGTGTTCGCACTAGCGCGCGCACACAACAAGTCAGTTCTAGC
This sequence comes from Sinocyclocheilus grahami, assembly GCF_001515645.1. Lineage (NCBI taxonomy): Eukaryota > Metazoa > Chordata > Actinopteri > Cypriniformes > Cyprinidae > Sinocyclocheilus > Sinocyclocheilus grahami. The sequence goes on from NW_015505365.1 coordinate 792,940, forward strand.
ATTGCAACTTGACATCACAGCCTCATCATCAGCAAACTAAATGAGACAACTAAACCTACAAAAGGTATTTGGTGACTCAATTTAACTTGTCTGTTGTACAATATGTAGGTTTTGCCGGTCAGCGTGAGCACGCCGTGGTATTTTTCCAAACACTTTTTTTGCATATGTGAAGGATGCTGTTAGTAGATATTCGGACATGAGAGAAGTACAAAGCCTTCTTCACGTAATAAGTAGCCTAATAGTTTAGCAACCAAATGTTAGACTGCGTAACGATTTACTCATGGAAACGATTCATGCCGAATGAGAGGTTTGCGAGCCCACTATGTGGTTAAGTTTCAGTAAGTTTAGTTTGTTATGGACATGGCCATAGGCGCCGATTTTTGTTTCTGCCAGTGGGTGCTCATGAGACACATCGGTTTTTTGCACCCACCGGCAGAAACATAAGCTCTAACTGGTCTCGCGAGAACGTGACGATATCCTTGCACAGACTGGCTTGTTCACAAGCGGTGGTATGTAAGATATTTTATGTTCACATCAGGCAAGTGGCCGCATGATAAACGGGAAAATTACGGCATAGTCTTTATCCAGTCATAAAAAGAAAATTCACAGTTTAATGCGGAATGTCACGGAATTTGTCGAATTTTGAATTAATTAATCAAAAGTAGGTCATTACACTTAAATCAAATCACGATATGGACTAGTATCTGTAAATATTAAGCCGCAAAAGTCGATTTAAATATGAATCCTGCATGTTCTGCCTGTCTCTGTTAATGAATGGCGCAGATGCGCGGTTTCATTTACTACACACATACTGAAGCGTGCCTGATACTCGCGGTGATTTCAGCGTCTGCGGTCTCACTAAATGAGGACGTATTAAAAAGGAGTCGAGAAAAATTTAAAGGAAAAAAATTAATGGAATTTGGAAAAAAATTAAACGGAATTTAGGAAAAAATTAAACTGATTTCACAGGGCCCTAACTAGGCCTATCCCTCAACCTTGCCGTGCCCCCCAGTTTGGGAACCACTGCTTTAATATTTTAAATGGATACATTAATTGTGTTTATTATATTTTTTTTTATTAAAGTGGAAATCAGTTTACTAAATAATGTAAACTTGACTGACTGCTTCACTTCCACTTTAAAAGGATATTTATGTTGTTTATTATTTATTTTTATTTATACCATTTATAATTTTTGTGCAATTACTTGCCTGTCAGTTGAGTTTGTGGCAAAACATTTTGCAGTGTTTACATGTTATTACTGCATAAAATGTATTAAAATAGATGTTTAATTTCATAAAGTACAAGTTGATTTCAAAATGCACCTACTTTTTTGCATTTTATGTTTTTCAGTTGAATAAAATACTATTTTTCCCTATATATTTCATCATTGAGGATTTATTTTTAAAAAGTCTAAAAATCTCATCTCGTGTCTCGTGGGATAAGTGTCTCGTCACACCCCTAGTTGAAGCCCATGATCACCATAAATAATGTAATCGAGTCAGTCCCCCTTAATACTTAAACATTTGCATATATATGCACATTTTGCAATAAACTAAAAATACATAGTTTCTGTAGATAATTAATATCTTTAAATTAGTCGTTTTATATTGCTTCAATGATTTTAATCTGATTGTCATTTGCAAAGTTTCATGTGATTGTAGTTTCCCTCACTAAAGCCCTTAAGTCTTGTACCTTTGTTGTTTTGCCCAATTTTCCAATATTTTTTGCTCCAACTTAAGGTTTATAAGGTTGTTATTATGTTGGGTTAGTTCATGGCTTATAACGCTTTAACAAAATCCTTTTTAAAATCCCAATGGGAAAAATGAATAGAAAAAAATACTTCCGGAAGCAACGCCACTGAAAACGTGAATTACGAGTAGTGGGATTAGGGTACTTACAGTCAGTGAGACCAGCGATCCCAGCAAGGGTTGTGATGGGCACATGTGGCATGTCCCCATTCATACTGACGGCTGGGCACAGAAGTCTTACACACACACAGAGTTCCACAGAGATATTTATAGGCTGACCATGCCTCACATCTCACTCAATCCTAGAAAAAAAACAAGAGTGTTTGAATGAGGTTGTGATATTGGATGATGTCTAACCAGCTTCATTTGTTTATTACAGAGTCTCAACAATTTTGTGCATAGATCAACAGTCACTATGTTTCCTGGCAGAATCAGTCCACTCAGACGTACTGTCTGTAACAGGTGTATTGATTTCTGTGCACACTAACTGCCACGTAGAGGAGCATTATGCGATAACATCTACTACAGTGCAGACAGCCTGATGGACACACCCACTCTGGACAGACAGAAGATGGACCATGGACACACCCCTCATTAGATATGCAAGCCCAACCCTGTCTCTCTCAGGGGACCAATGACAGCTGGGAGATGGTAAGCGCATAGTAAGCACAAAAGAGCAGATGCAAAGAAGCAGACCTCACATAATCAAGCAAGAACACATTTTACACACATTCAAAACAACATACTACATCACTGCTCAGGGTACAACAAGTAAGCATTTTTGTTTAAACAACTGCATTTCAAATGATAAAAACCTCTTCTGTAGTATCAAAAGAAAATTCTGCATACATTTCTGCATCCGGGCTATGTAGAGGGCATTAATATTCATGACTCATTTGCATGTGAAACCGTATTCGAAATGTAAACAGTCCAGTGCTGAGCTCTGACGGGCAGATTATTACCGATGCAAACCGGGGTACTTCAGTTGCACTGGCCCTTTAAATGTCAATACTTCATTTTACATTCATGAATCCATTCCGATCACTTGCATGCAGGTTTTAAGACAACAACTCGGCAGCGACATTCACACAATACACTATTTCATAATCACACCTTTTGTCGCTAAAAATTAAAATTCAACAATCAGGAACGTTTTCAACATCTCAATAACGTGTTTATATTTCTTACCGAAAACAAGGTGCAAGCGACTTTGAGTTGGCTTAAGTTCTGAATGCAATTATCTGCCCAATTTATAGTATTATTCTCTAAATCGTTAACGCAAGATGCTATTAAAGGATATGGCAGGTCATACAGTGGAGTGAAGCATCACATCTGTGCAAACAGGGTAACACAAAATGACCAAAAACACAGTGTTGACAAGTCGATCGCCACAGAGAGGAACCATTCATCCTCAAAGCGTTTCACTGACGTTTATTCAGCCGTAATGACTCAAAACATGGCTACCACCATGTTCAGTTATGAACACTAGAGAATGTAAATATTTACCATAACACGCGTTCAAGCCGTTCGTGGGTTCTCGAGAGATGCTTAGAAATGATTTCGACTATTAGCAAAGCGTTAGCTCGGGACTTAATAGATTCCTTGCGGAGACTCGCTAGTTAGCATTGCTCTGATCTGCTATGTGAATTCTTACAGAAACCCGAGCCGCTTGTGTTCTTATTTAAATAACACATTTAGTTATCTTCTACACGATTTTCTGTGAATAGTTCAGTCGTTTAGTCTACTAAACGATCGCCGCCGCTATGCTAAACGCTGGCCAAGGCTAGTTCGGCTACGCACATCTTTCTATCCCCGCTCGCGAACAATAAAAACACTTTTCGCTGTGCTCCATTCTCTCCCTCACACTGTACGTGACGCGACGAAACGTTTTCGGTCATTACAAAAAGCGTGGGGATATCTGTATATAATCCGTTTGAGTTCCCACACAAAAACGCTCGCCAGTGTTTGTGGCGCGAGGCCTCCGCGAGCTCCGCAGAAGCCTCGGACTCTACGCTGGGGGGCGCGCCGGAGGAGAACGACTAGCCGAGCCGTTGCGACGTTCGTCTTCTCAGAGCCGTTCCGTCGAGAAAAACCTAATGGAAACGTGTCGAAATGTGGTAAGGAACGCGAAGACGGCCTTAGGACAGGGTTTGATATTTACCTTAGCTTGGGGTAACTTCAAAGAAGAAAAAATAAGGGGACTGTTGTTAGGATGAGAGGTTGTGGTTGTCGGTCTGCTGCAAGTCTCTGGCTCCCCCTCTCTGCTATAAAAAGATCAGCGCGGGCTAGCGGGGTTTGTTTAGCCGAGCCAGCTAACAACAAGCCAACTCTGTCTTTATCTGGGGTGGGGGAGGTCAGGCTTTCTCTCATCGCACTTTAAATGCGTTTCATAACGAAACCGAGTTTAATTCAGCTCTTTATGAACTCATCGCGTCAATGCTCGTAAAACACAGTTGCTTACGTCTTTGTTTGCCAACAAAAAAGCCCCACAACTGATGCTTTGTCGCTAGTCAGAGGGAATTGTAGGTTGACCGGAAATACAAATACTAATAACGTGATTATTTCCCCGCAGACACTGTTGACGATTTCCAGCCTTTTTCCATCAGGTGCGAAAACACGTATAAATACGACTGAATTCTTCTTTTTTTTTTACTCTAGTTTGACATCCCCAATCATTGCATATCATGTAATAATCATGGAATAGTGTTCACAATCGATAATAATCCTCTTCTTTCATTTTTTCATATACATTGCATTAATATGCATCGTACTTTATGTATGCATGTGTATATATATATACACACACACTGTGTATGATGAGTATTAATTATAATGTATATTGAGAATAACGCTATTACATTATATGTATTGATGTGGATATGTATATATTTATTAATAAAGATATAAGTGAAAAAAGAGCATATTAATATAATGTATATTATATTAATATACAACCATCTTTATATATAACAAATAATGGGAATCCTTACACTAGTGGTATGCATCAGTGAATATTACCTTAAAAAGAATGTTTAGGGATCTCCTCAAATATGCTAAAGAAACTACAATTTATTTTAATTGCTGATGTGTTTGGGAGGGAACCGTTAACAGACTTCAGCGTTCTTGTAGTTTATAACTTGACCTAGAGCCCTGTCCTTTGAGCCTTCCTGTAGTTTCACTTCTCACCACTGGATGGCGATTTAGCATAACGATTAAGGCTAGTCAAAGACTTTCTTTGAATTTGTCTTCTTTAAGAGAAATAATTCTGTGTAGCTGTATGAAATGTATGAGCTATAATACTGTGGCTTCCATTACCATTAACTGTCATATATATTCCAGTGCTATTCAAGTCCAAGCTAAAAACCTGTGCAAGTCTAGCCTTTGTATGAAAGCATCTGCAAAACGTATACATAAAAATTATGCATTTTAAAATGGACAATTGTTGTTTTTATTTCTACTCTTTCTTTAGCATGTCTATGTAAAGCACTTTATATAGACAAAATGTCTATATGAATCAACTTTTCTTGAAATTTTGTTATAGCACAGTATGTAGTGACATTCATTTTTTTAGTTTGGAATATATGTCAAAGCAAAATGTTTGCTCATTAGCTGTATATTGATATAACACTAAGAGAAGTTTAATGTGTTCGGAAATGCCATATATTATACTCGCACTCACCTCTGGAACAAAACACTACTGGAACAGGTCAAGAAGGACATGATAAAATTGTGTCAACAAGGTCCTGACTTGAACAGAGTTTAGATCATACATTCTTTCTAAGGCGGTAATACCATGTGCTTGCCAAGTACAGTAGAGTAGTGAGGGATTGAGAAATGTCAAGGATGAGCCATTCAAAGGCTAATAATGACTGTAATTCTGCAGAACTGGGTGGTGCTACATTAAGGATATAACATTTAACTCCTATATTGTCACTGCAAAGCGAGTTTAAAAAAAAAAAAAATGAAGGAATAGTTTAAAGGAATAGTACAAAATTTGCTAATAATGTACTCACCCTCAAGCCATCCAAGATATAGATGAGTTTGTTTCTTTATGAGAACAGATTTGGAGAAATGTAGCATTACATCACTTGCTCACCAGTGTGAATGGGTGCCGTCAGAATGAGAGTCCAACAGCTGATAAAAATATCACAATAATAATCCACACCACTCCAGTCCATCAGTTAACATCTTGTGAAATATGTAACGGTGCATGTTTGTAAGAAACAAATCCATCACTACGACATTTTTAACTTCAACCAGTTCAAAACCGGTCTAAACAAATATGTGGATTTTGTTGTGCGAGGACAACAGGAGATGGACCTTTTCAAGTGTTATGATGGATTTTGGCTAGAAGTTATGGTTTAAAGTTAAAATATCTTAATGGTGGATTTGTTTATTATAAACACACAGCTTTTCATCTCACACCACGTTAATTGATGAGTGGTGTGGATTACTGTGATGTTTCTATCAGCTGTTTGGACTCTCATTCTGACGGCACCCATCCACTGAGGATGCAAAATAGGTAACATAAGAATCACTAACCTGTTCAGGGTGCATGCTAAGAACACAACAGGTAATGTGAACAGTCCTGGCCAAAATGCTCTTCTTTATTAATAGATTTCTTTATTTTGTTCAAACCGACAGTCATCTATCAAGTCTTGAAATAAGATGATTACATCAGTTGAATGTACAGTTTTTCAAAAACAACTCTCAGATTCCAGCTTATTTTCACTAATAAAGGCTGCTGTAGTTGTGTAGCATGGAAACATCGCAATATACTGTTGTTTCTGGACTCGCAGCTTCACTTTCCAACTTAAGCTGCCAAAACTTCCCATGTGTTTCATAACAACCAGTTTGAAAATGCTTCTTTTGAACTATTTCTTCTTCTTTTTTTTAAATCGTCTGAAATCATTTGGCTTATTTAAAATCTTTTTTCCCCCCCAGCCCAAGTAAAAGCATCATTGTGAACATATATTTTTTCCATAATGGCATTGGGTATTTCTCTTGAATTTTAAAATCGTCTGAAATCATTTGGCTTATTTAAAATCTTTTTTTTTCCCCCAGCCCAAGTAAAAGCATCATTGTGAACATATATTTTTTCCATAATGGCATTGGGTATTTCTCTTGAATTAACGTCAACAAACCTGCATCTAGAAAATTAATAAAATTATGTCTAGTGTAATCAAATCTATTGCATTTACGCTACAATAAAACAGTTCAAAGAGGACCACACATGTCCATCTCTGCTTGAACTTCAACACATTTGGATGTCTTGGACAGGCATATAATAAGACTTGAGTTGAATATCAGACTAGTGTCTGACTAAGTCACTAGTGTTTGTACAAAAACTCCAGATTTTCCTCAGGAAACAGGTGGTTACATTTTGGTCTCACTGTCAGGGATCTTGGCATTCTCGCACTCGCTCTCCTGAGAGATGAGCTGGTATGACTTCTTGGTCTCGTTCTCCTCCACTACAGAGTTTCCTATCTCGGCGTCGATAGCACACAGCTCGTGACGTGACAGGTGCTCCACAATGCCAGCACCAATGGAGTCGCCCAAAACATTCGTGGTGGTGCGCAGCCGATCTCTGAAGCAGCAGATGAAAACAAGCAGATTTATTTTCATGGTGGAAATATGTCCAAGCACACCACAACTTCTTATCAAAGTCATCTCCTCATCAATGGGGATTTATTTCTCTGGTTTACACATCTGGATGTCACATGAGCCTTTGTTGTGCTCTGAGGGCCTCGTGTAGCTTCCGCTTAAAAAAAACGGCTCTTTGTGTGATGTTTTTGCTGACCCATCTTTCCTAGCATGAACGTTCCTCAGAGTCTGAGGCCTCCTCTAAGCCTCACAATGCCTCTTCTGTTCTGTACGCTGCTTTAACCAGCACATAATCTGACGACAAGCTCCCTGACTGAATTTGAATTCAACGACTGCCGTTTTGCTCTGAATGCGGTGGGAGTAAAGGCCACAAGAACATGCTATTGGATACGGGTGTATTGTTCACTGGGTCCTAAACTCATTGGAAGCAGATGTTGCATGGCCATATACAATTGGATTATGGGTTATGGAATGTAAAAGATAGAATATCTTGCTGCTCAGCCCTGAAGTTCTGCCTGGGTCTGTGTGAAGGAACCTTAAAAACCTTCAGATGTCTTCAGAACATCACAAGTTGAAATTCTCTGGTTTAGGGTTCCCACAGCTTTTGATCAGTGAATTTCCATGACTTTTCCAGTTATTCTGGATTATAAACGCTGATAGACATTTAAATTTTTTTTTATAGAGGTTAGATAGTGGTTACAGTCACAAAGAGCCATTTCTAGCTGAAGAAGCCATTAAACTTAAAACACACACAAAAAAACATTATTAATGTAATTTAATATTTAATTAAAAACAACTAAATATTTACTTTTATTAATTATTTTAAACTGTATTCATTTATTATTCATTTAAATTATTTGTATTAATTAAAAAATATTTTGTTTATATTTTAATGAAACTTTCTATTACTTTTTAGGATAAGTAATTTCCACAAGGCCTAGAAATGATTATAAACTGAACAAAACCTCACAGGTCTTATAATTCACTGCTTATTGAATTAGTTAACTCAAATTAATTAATAAATGAATTTATTATTAATTATACAACTACAATAAGTATATCCAACCTTACCTGGATACATACGTATGTACTATAGAGCAAATCTCAACTATTTTATGGTTATATTTTCAAAATGTAAACTAGCAGCTTTCCCAGCATTATATTAAAAGTTGAATATAATATAGCATGTACTATATAGCAAATCTCAACTGCCTGATTGTTTAAATTCTCACAAAATGTGAACTATATTATCGCACATCTCTATTTACACTAGAATATACAAAGTTGGATACCCAGTATATTATATCAAACTTTATTCGCATACATGCAGTACACTCAGGTAAAGCAATATAATCTATATACTAAATCTCAACTGTCTCATTTTTTGTTTTCATCATAAAATGTAAGAACATTATTGCCAAGCTCTTTATATAAAGTTGGAAGTTTGTTCAACTTTATCTGCATACAGCATATTCACCTTGAAATCACAATCTGAAAATTATTTAATATTTCTAGATTTGTATTTATTTATTTTTTGACAGTGGGAACTATGTCTGCTTATTAAAGCTGATCAGTGTAGTTCTTCAAATACTTTCTCCTGTCCCAGCGTAAAGTACACACTGGTTTCCCTGAAAAGTCATATGTGGGATGATCTCACACACCAAAAAAAACTTGAAACGTTTGTAATACACAAAAAATAGTACTCACAGGAACCAATCAACTGCGATAATTAGAGTGATGTCATCAGTGGGCAGTCCTACAGAGGTCAGCACTATCACCATGGTAACCAGGCCAGCCTGAGGGATTCCAGCTGCACCAATGCTGGCTGCTGTTGCTGTGATGCTTCAAAAATCATTTTCAGTCAGATAAATACTGAAACGGTGTGAAAAATCAACTACTTTTTTTTATGCACTGGTCATTTTTGAGATTTTGGGATTCTACTTTCACAACATGTCTTCTTTCAGGCTAGTGGAAAGAAAACGTCCAAAATACAGTGTTTATTTTGTTACATTTTGTCTATTTGCATCTGTATATTCAATTACAATAAAAAAAATTTAATGACCGTTTTCTCAAAATTACGTCATTTTTTTCAGGCAGAAATCTCTACTTTAGTAGCATTTACCTACAACAAAATGTCTATTTTTGTGGATATTCTAAACTTTTTCTGGTTCTTAAGGTTTTTTTTAATATACAATTGTATTCCTCAACATTGTGTTTTTTTCTGAATTTTTCTGACAGTATTTTGGGATTTATGGAGTGTTAAAAAAAAGATATCCAAAATCATTGTGAAATATGTCAACATTTCAAATATGTCAAAAATAAAACTAAATTTTACATTTTTATATTCAATGTTCACATTTTTGTTCTGGAAATGTATGCAAATCAGTGAATTTTTAATTAGACAATGCCTAATTTGCATTTTTAAACATTTAAAAAAACGTGCAGTAGTACAACATTTAATGTCTTAAAGGGGTCATATGATGCTTTTTTAAAGATCATTATTTTGTGTATTTGGTGTAACAGAATATGTTGACATGCTTTAATGTTCAAAAAACACATTATTTTTCAAATACTGTACATTATTGTAAGTCCTCTATGCCCCGCCTCTCTTAAACGCTTCGTTTTCTACAAAGTCCCTCCTTCCGACAAGCGCAGTCTGCTCTGATTGGCCAGCTGACCCAGTGCATTGTGATTGGCCGAACACCGCAAGCACTCGTCAGAAATGTAACGCCCCTTACCATAATCGCGAGCTTCATCTTTCAAAATAAATGTAAAGACAGAGTTGCGTGACAGACACAGTGATGAAGCTGGTATGTGTGCAGTACAAAACCACAGTTAAAACAGCTGACTCCACTGTGATGTGACCCCCTCTCTCTGCGTGAACATTTGGGCGGCATTATGCTAATATTTCCACATAGTGAGGTAGATATGTGGGGGCGTGTTAGAACGAGCCGTTTTAGGGGGGCATGGCAGAGTCTTAACTTTTATAAAGAATATCTCTTTGGTTTTGAGACTTTAGTCTTTGCAACTTCAGGGATCTTATCTATGCACAATCAGCTTGTAACACTCCAAAGAGAAAGGAAAACTTGAAATCGCATCATATGACCCCTTTAATGTTCTGTGATTATTGTGAAATCTGTTAGTTTTCACCTGTGGCGTCTTGCCTTAACTGAATAAGCTGTCATGGAAAAGTTCTTTATTTGACCGAACGGTACCTGATGGTTAGGATCTCTCCAAAGTTCAAATCCATGTCATTGACTTGTGCGATGAAGATGGCAGCCAGAGCCTCGTACAGAGCAGTGCCATCCATGTTTATAGTGGCTCCGACAGGCAGCACAAAACGGGTTACACGTTTATCCACATGGTTATTCTCCTCTAGACACTTAAAGGTGATGGGCAGAGTGGCAGAGCTACGGAGAGGCAAATTCTGTCATCATTCACTGATCATCATCATGTTCCAAACTCGAAAATGTAGACGAAAGGAAAACGTTGACCCCTCTTTGTCTAGTTCCAACAAACACCATAAAAATAATCCATATTGAGAACATATACAAACAGCATGTAGTGGGTGACTAAAATATTAATCACGTTCCTTTTTGGGTAAACTTACCGTTTTAAACATGTTGTGAAACTCTCATGCTAGTGCTACAGCAAAATAACCTTTAGGAAACTAAACTAAATTTTATTCTAGTAAAACTGTAGTAGACCTAACCATGTTTTTTGTTTTTTGCTTTTTGGGGAGAGAGATTGATTAACATTTGTATAAACAGTTTTACTACAAATAACCTGGTTAAAATATGGTTAGTGTAGCAAAATCATGGGTTTTTGTGGTTTACCATGGTTTAACTACAATAACCATGGGTTATTGCATTAATCGTGATTAATCGCATCCAAAATAAAAGTTTTTGTTTACATTATATATGTGTACTGTGTATATTTATTGCGTATATACAAATACACACATACAGTATATATTTTGAAAATATTTACATGTATATACACATTTATATACTTATATTAATATAATATATATTATATTAATATAAGTATATAAATGTGTATATACATGTAAATATTTTCAAAATATATACTGTATGTGTGTATTTGTATATACGCAATAAATATACACAGTACACATATATAATGTAAACAAAAACTTTTATTTTGGATGCGATTAATCGCGATTAATCGATTGACAGCACTCGTTTTTTGGTTTTATTTGTAGTAAAACCATGGTTTAATTTCGTAACGGAAATCACATTTAAAATGTATTAAAATGTATATATGTATTGAAAATGATTTCAATTTAAAAGCTCACCTGGAGGAGGTACCGAGTGCAGTGACAAGGGCTTGCAGAAGTCCAGCGATGAACACAAATGGATTTTTACGCGTCACAAGGAAGTAAAGCGAAGGCAGTACGATGATTGCATGTATCAGTAGGCCAATGATGACTGTGATGGTGTACATGCCCAACTGGCCTCCCATTTCTGATATATCATCCATCTCAACTATCTTTCCTGCGATCAGGAACATTATGCCGAGAGGAGCGTACCTGAGGTGGGAAAACAAATTAGTTTGTTATTACTGCTTTGGAAAAAACAGTGTTAAACATATACTTAATTAAGGCAAAGAGAATGTCCTAAGTTGTCTAATAAAGTGTTTTTCTATATGGTCATGTTTTGTCTCACGGCGCTTCAGACTGCGACTAAAATGTTCACAAATGCCACAAAAAAAACAATGTGCAACAGTAATTTATAATCTAACAACATGATATCTGAAAGTCGAGGAGGCGTTTGCATGCGTCAATATTGGGTTTAGCCAGTTCACGCAACAAATGACTCAACTGAAGTGATTCTTTTTAATTGAGAGATTCACAAAACAGATCCAAACTCAATCGTGAGTTAGTAGGCTTTGAATCAGATTCATTGAGTCAGTGAATCGCTCAGAGCTGTTATTGAGTTCACAACTGAATTCCTTACTGCACCATCTGTAATTTTTCCAGTCACATCGGATTCGAAACGGGAGCTGTGCTTTGATGGGCTTTTTAGGTTCATATGACTCACCTGGTGAAACATCATGAATCACCAGAGAGTGAAAGCATCAAATTTGGAACAAATTTATAATAAAAATAACTTCAAAAGCTTACAGCTATAACTTAAAGTGCTGTGGTCCATACTAAATTAGGCCTATTGAGCTATTAAAAGGATAGTTCACCCAAAAATTTAAATTTTGCCATAATTTACCCCGATATCGTTCCAAACCTGTAGGAGTTTCTTTCTTGAAGATGTTGAACATAAAAGATGATATTTTGAAGAATGCTGCTAATCAAACAGTTGATGGTCCCCATTTACTTCCATAGTATTTCTTTCCATACAATAGAAGTCAATGGCTACCAGCAACAGTAACATTTTTCAAAATATCTTCTTCTGTGTTCAACATAAGAAAGGAACTCATACAGGTTTGGAACAACATGAGGGTAAGTAAATGATGACAAAACTATTCCTTTTTTGGTTTTTGTTCATGTAAACAGACCCAAATTCAAATGCTGACCTATACATTGCCATATATATGCCTATTAAACGTTGCCATTTAAATTGTAAGTCAGTGCTAACAATTTATTTAGACTTTAGACACTTTTTTAACTGACAAACAAATGAAAATATGGACTTATCTATTAGCGTCTTAGCGGAGCAAGTCATTATTCCATTATTTATTATATGTGACCCTGTAGCACAAAAGCAGTCTTAAGTCGCTGGGGTATATTTGTAGCAATAGCCAAAAATACATTGTATGGGTCAAAATTATTGATTTTTCTTTTATGCCAAAAATCATTATGATATTAAGTAAAGATCATGTTCCATGAAGATAGTTTGTAAATTTCCTACCGTAAATATATCAAAACTTAATTTTTGATTAGTAATATGCATTGCTAAGAACTTCATTTGGACAACTTTAAACGCGATTTTCTCAATATTTAGATTTTTTTTCACCCTCAGATTCCAGATATTCAAATAGTTGTGTCTCTGCCAAATATTGTCCGATCCTAATAAACCATACATCTATGGAAAGCTTATTTATTCAGCTTGATGATGTATAAATATCAATTTCGAAAAATTGACTCTTATGACTGTTTTTGTGGTCCAGGTTCACATATGAGGGCCACTTTTTAACTCTTTCCTCTAATTTCATTATGTTTTCATTGCTTATGTTCCAGTAAGTCTGCTTGAAATTAAAATGACAAAAACAGTCTGGCAGGTCATGACATGGTTTATCCCATTTTCATTAATTAGAAAAACCACTGTTTGTGAAAACCATGTAAATAATGTGCTGAAAGCTGAAAACTTTCCCACTCTAAATCACTCACCACATGATAATGGCAACAAGCCTCATGATGGCCTCATTCAGACAGTCAAAGAAATCCCGTAGCGGTTGACCCTGTTCCTTCATGTTCCCAATGATGAAGCCAAAGCACATGGAGAAGACCACGAGTCCGAGTGCGTTGATTCCATTAACCGTTCCCAGCACTGGTATCACCTCTTCACGTTTGAGTTCCTGCGACCCGTTATTCAAACTGAACAATGTCTCGTTCACCAGAACTTTAACCGTGACCACTCGCTTGCCATATTGTGTTTTAAACTGAAGAAGGTAGAGAGAATAGAAAGTTACTTGGTTGTGTTTACCATCTTATAGGAAGCTAGATTTTTACTGGTTCTTATGCATTAAAAACATTACCTGTTGAGTACAAGCTTGCACTAAATTAGGAGGAAACATGTTTCTATTAAAAATAAAAAAAAGAATATAATGTTAGAAGAAGAAAAAACATCATAAAATTGTAAATTAAAAAAGTACTTTGCCATACCTGATGAGATCGAGGAAGGCATCTGCTGGGCTGACTTGTTCTATCTTCTCCTGTTTGGTGAATTCGTCTTTAGAGCCTCTTCCCGGGTGGATGATGAGCACCATGACGATCCCGATGAACACAGCGATGATAGTGGTGGTGGTGTAGTAAACTACAGCTCTCACACCCATCTTCCCTGAAGCTCGACTGTCCAGAGCGGCCATACCTGCACACAGGTGACATTAGACTGCAATATTAGTTTGTTTCACATGATTCTGTGGATGCATGTGCATATATAGTAATGCAAGCAACATATACTGGATATACAACTGCATATACATACAATGACAGTCAAAAGGTTGGACACGCCTACTCATTCTACACTAGCATTCAAATGTTTAGGGTTGGTAAGATTTTTTGGTCACACTTTAGTTTAAGGTCCAATTATCACCATTAACTAATTATTAACCATGACTTCTGCCTCAGTAAACTCCTAATTTGCTGCTTATTAATTATTAATAGTTAGTAAGGTAGTTGTTAAGTTTAGGTATGAGGCAAGATTAAGGGATCTAAAATATGGTCATGCAGAATAAGGCATTAAAATGTGCTTTATACGTACTAATAAACAGCCAATATGCCAGTAATATGAATGATAATAAACTACTAGTTAATAGTGAGAATTGGTCCTTAAAATAAAGTGTAACAGTTTTTTTTGTTTGTTTTATGCTCACGAAGGCTTCATTTATTTGATCAAAACTACAGTAAAAAAAAAAAAACTGTAAAATATTATTACAATTTTAAAATAAATGTTTTCTATTGTAATATATTTGAAATTATAATTTATTCCTGTGATCAAAGCTGAATTTTCAGCATCATTACCAAAGTCTTCAGTGTTCACATGATCTTTCAGAAATAATTATGATTTGCTACTCATGATACATTATTATTATTAATATTGAGAACAGTTGTGACGCTGAATATTTTTATGGAAAAACATTGATATGTTTTATCATTAATTTAAAGGTAAAAATTGTATTTGCATTTATTTGAAATAGAAATCTACAACAACTTTACTTACACTTTGGATCAATTTCATGCATCCTTGTTGATTAGAAGTATTAATTTCTTTTTTGTACTTTGAATACAAAAAAAAGTAACTAGACGCTTTCAGACCAAACATAAAATCAGTCAAATTCAGTGTGAAATTCAAAAAGAAAGAAAGAAAGAAAGTCTCTACATTGATGCTCAACAACAACAGCTTGTATAGGAGTCAGACAGTATATTTCCTGAAGGTCACTGACCACGACTGCCATTCAGCGTTTCTCTCTATAGGACAGAAACAGCCATTGTATTGAACTATGTATGTCTTCCATTATTGTGTATGGTGCATGTGTGTGTGCGTGTCTGATCCTAAGTAGTGATCTCACTGCCCCCAACCCCATAAACCCCTCAAGCTTTACACCCCACAGTGGCCTGGGAACCTTCTGCACAGGTCATGTTCTCGTCCTGCTGCTCTCATTAGTTCCCGTCTCCATGGTAACGATGACCTCCCCGCCAGAGTCTTATAAAGTCTTATTCTCCTATACCGCAGAGTAATTACCTCGCATATATACACACACACACACACACACACAGTCTTCAAAGACGAAGTGTGTGTGAACCTCACAAAGAAACTCATCTAATGAGAGCTCAATCGTAAGCTCAATCAGCGAACGGCCAGAATTTGTGGATAAACTAAGTCTGTCTGTTCCATCAAGTTGCTGTTTAATCAGAAACTTAAATATTAAACTGCAGCGAGCGATTTGAATAATTCCTAAAATTTTGAGAAAAGGCTTATGATTTTTACACAGTGGACAATAAAGTGGGTGGAAAAAATAGATTCAAACCATATCTAGAGATCAGAATATCACAGATTTAAAGGTGGACTTTTTGATCTGACTCATAAACAACCTTATATATATATATATATATATATATATATATATAGCAATATTTGATGAATAAAAAGTTAAAAAGAACAGCATTTATTCAGAATAGAAATCTTTTGTAACAATACAACAAAATAATTTTTTTTTTAAGAAATTAATACTTTTATTGAGCAAGGATATGTCAAACCAATAAAAATGTGGTAGTAAAGGTTTGTACTGTTACAAAAGATTCCTATTTGGAATAAATGCTGTTCTTTTTTATTTTTATTCATAAAAGTCAAAAATTCTGAAAAAAGTATCACGGGTTCCAAAAAAATATTTTTACTCACGTTAGTGAAATGACTCGTGAATGCGGTTTCATGTGGGCTCTATAGCATAAAAGCAGCTGTTTAACTATCAAAGATGGACAAAAACTAAAAGCATTGTCTTTTTTATTCTATATAAGCTGTGTTTGTGCCACATCTGTCTGGAAACTGTTTGTGGCTTTATTTAGAAAGCAGCAAATGCTATTTATACACAGAGAATGTGTGTGAGTGTGTGTGTGTGTGTGTGTGTG
>NW_015505365.1:809644-820798 GCF_001515645.1 Sinocyclocheilus grahami
GTGTGTGCGTTTTTGTGACAAATGAGGACATCAATTTGTATAATGACAAAGGTATTGTATAGGTATTACAATGAGAAGGTGACTTTTCAGGACATTACCCCATGTCCCCACTTTTCAAAACACTTATAAATCACACAGAATGGAGTGTATTGAAAATCTGAAATAGCACAAAGTTTCCTGTAAGGGGTAGGTTTAGGGCTAGGGTTGGTGTAGGGCAATAGAATATACGGTCTGTACAGTAGAAAAACCATTACGCCTATGGGATGTCCCCACTTTTCACAAAAACAAACCTGTGTGTGTGTGTGTGTGTGTGTGAGAGAGAGAGATGACTGAAAGGAGCTTTTGTTTCTTTTCTCAGTATGGTGACTTTGACCTGTGACCTCTTGTCTGTTTGGAAAGTGACCATCAAAGCACTGACCTCACACACACTCTCACCTGCTCTATGTTGAACCTATGTTAACTTTCCTTAAGATTTATTTTTAAACAAAACAGGCCTAGAAGCCGAACTAGCCTTGTTGAAGATCTCAAAACTAACCGAATTCTTTTTAAAACTATTATATTCTTACGCGTATATGGTTTTGCAGAATCGCTTCAGCTGCACGAGTTACATAATATCTGCTGTCCCATTTGAGCCTGACCAAATCAGATTCGGCTCGTCCCGTTCCCCTGCATCATGTGTTTCTGAAAGGAGCTTTTGTTTCTTTTCTCAGTATGGTGACTTTGACCTGTGACCTCTTGTCTGTTTGGAAAGTGACCATCAAAGCACTGACCTCACACACGCTCTCACCTGCTCTATGTTGAACCTATGTTAACTTTCCTTAAGATTTATTTTTAAACAAAACAGGCCTAGAAGCCGAACTAGCCTTGTTGAAGATCTCAAAACTAACCGAATTCTTTTTAAAACTATTATATTCTTACGCGTATATGGTTTTGCAGAATCGCTTCAGCTGCACGAGTTACATAATATCTGCTGTCCCATTTGAGCCTGACCAAATCAGATTCGGCTCGTCCCGTTCCCCTGCATCATGTGTTTGTGTCAAACTCCTGCTCAGTGCCTACCTGTGATTAAACTGGACACCAGAAGAGGGAGCACCAGCATCTGCAGCATTCTCATCAGCAGCTCTCCAGGAAAGGAGAAGTACTTCACCTCTCGATAGGACATTTTATACGGCCGCAGTCCGAATCCCAGAATTATACCTGTGAGAAAAACACACATGCACCTTTAATTGATCTGTAAAAAAACTTTTGCATTTAGCTTTAAAAAAAAAAAGTGTTTAGGTTGTTATGTAACATGTTTTTTTTATATACTGAAACAGAAGAAGACAAATGAATGTCATGACTGTGAAATAGTTCAAGTGTGTTGTACTGTGTCAGTGCTGAAGTCCGAGCACAATACTGTCTTTGTCAAAACAAGCCTAAAGAAAAGCTAATGGAATTTCTATCACAATTTGGAACTAATCATAATGGGATCCAAAGGGAAACCGGATGTTAGTTTGCATTTAAAAAACAAGATTTCCACTTCATCATATTGGTTCCAAAGTATCATAAAAATTCAATTGAAATGTTCAGTATTTTTTTTTAAAAGCTAAGGTTCAGTGTTTTATGATATTCAATGCGAAAAATAAAATCTAATATGTTGAATATGATGTTGGCATAACAAAATACTTGCTAAATAATGCTGTATGACATTAAATATGTTCCCTTGAAACATTAATGTATGTAATATAAATTAGGAGATTAATCAGCCATTTTTTGGCCATTTTGAGATTCACAATTTTATAAATTTCACACACACAGTAGTGCTGTCAAACGATTAAACGCACCCAAAATAAGTTTGTTTGCATAATATAAGTGTGTGTTCTGTGTATATTTATTATGTATATATAAATGCACACACATACAGTATATATTGAAAATATTTACATGTATTTCCATGTCTATATTTATATTAATGTAATTTATATTATAAATAAATATATTTAATATATAAACATAAAATTTTTCTGAAATATATACATGCATGTGTGTGTATTTATATATACATATATTAGCACACATACATAATGTAAACAAAAACTTATTTTGGATGCGATTAATCGTGATTAATCATTTGACAGCACTAACACACACACATATATATAATATATATTAAGGTTATTTTATGTAATGTTAAACTTATAAAATTGTGAATTCTAAATAAATATTTTTGTAATATTCATTTTTTGGTTTTATATTAAATTGGTTTATTCATTAATATTACATTTTAACCCATTGTATATAACATATTTAGCTTTATATTTAATTGTATTTTTATTATTTACACACACACTTATATAATATATATTAAGGTTATTTTATGTAATGTTAAACTTATACAATTGTGAATTCTAAATAAATATTTTTGTAATATTCATTTTTTGGTTTTATATTAAATTGGTTTATTCATTAATATTACATTTTAACCCATTGTATATAACATATTTAGCTTTATATTTAATTGTATTTTTATTATTTATTTTATTCCATTATAATATTATTAAATTTTCACTTTTTTTTTTTTTTTTTACTTGTATGCAATTTTTACTTTTATATTTATTAGCATTTTGATTCAATTCCAATATTATGTAAATCTACATTTGTGGGTGTTTTTTCCCTTTCAGAGTAGTATAGGCACAGACAGTCATCTCAACGTCAAACATCATCTCACCAATGATGACGGCAAGGACTGTGAGGATGACGAAGGCATTCCGCCTGAAGAAGCCTTTGACGTCATCAGTGGTGATGTTCTGTACGGTGTTGCGCGCCCGCTGGGAGCGCTCTGTGAAGCCGGCCCGCAGCTGCTGCACTCTGCTGCGCTGCAGTCGCGTCTCTCCGTTACTCTGAGTCATGCCTGATGGGGGCGCCACACCGGAAACACCAGACACCGCTGAACGATTAACGGGAAACACTCCGCTTCGAACAATAACTGCAGAGAACAGCATACAGGTAACCTCTCTAATGCAATAACCAGCTAAGTAATAGTAATATTAGAGGTTACTCAATTTTTTACATTTTCTTACGAAATTGTGAGTGCACCGAAAAAAGTGGTGTAGGATTTACATTGAAACAATTGCCACTCAGAAATACAAGTAAATTTCACAAAACAAATTACAAAGATACAGCAAGTAACGTTGAATTAAACGTGAAATTTTAGAAGGTAGAAAGGCTGAAATAGTATTTCTTGTAAAACGTACTTATTTACCATTTGGTGGTGGTGTTTTCTCGTACAAAAATTGCCGCCGATTTTGTGTTTTTTACTGTGTTTGCATCACTGCCAGTGTTGGGGGTAACGCATTACAAGTAACGCGAGTTACGTAATCCGATTACTTTTTTTCAAGTAGCTAATAAAGTAACGCATTACTTTTTAATTTACAAGAGAATATCTGAGTTACTTTTTCAAATAAGTAACGCAAGTTACTTTTTTTTTTCCAATTTATTTACTGACAGCTCTCCTGTCCCCTTGTTCAGAGAAATCAGATGTTACTGTAGTTCAAAATAAATATGAATATGCATTAATTCATCTCACTCACAAAAAAAAACACAGATTCAGTATTCCTCAAATTGAATAAAAATAATGCAATTCAGAATATGACGCAAACCTGCAATAATTAAATGTTAAACAACACAAATATCCTTTATGTATAAATCCCATTCTATTAAGCAATGTCTTTGCTTCTGACCTTCGATGATCCAGTTCAACCGTACTAATAAGCACAAATTACTCTAGACAACATTTGTGTGTCTTTGTTTATTGCTGAAGTGTGTTGAAATTTCTTCTTCTGCACTCTACTGTACGGATGTAACTTTACTTTCCCTTCAGCCTGAGGCTTATTCATTTCACATTTGGTGTGAAAAGGCTTTTATATTTGCCAAAAATATAACTTTTTTATTTTAAAAACAAACAAGCAAGCCCTGTCCAGATTTAAAAAGTAATGCAAAAGTAACGTAACACATTACTTTCCATAAAAAGTAACTAAGTAACGTAATTAGTTACTTTTTTATAGAGTAATTCAATATTGTAATGCATTACTTTTAAAAGTAACTTTCCCCAACACTGATCACTGCACAGTAAAAAAATATTTTGTCATACTTGCAAATTTGTCAATAAAACAATGATTATTGGAGTACGTTTAAAAAAAATACTATTTCACTCTTTCTACTTCAATATAATTTTTTTTTCATGGTAGGTGTCTGCAAATCAAAAGAGATTAAACAATTGGATTGGTCTATGTCATGTTTTAGCTTGTTTTATCATCCACAAAGTGAAAATCATGAATCACATCTTCAAGATATGTACAGTAATAGCACACTTTTCTTTAACAGGCCGCAAGATTTGACCGTATTATTATAATTAGGTTAGTAGTTTGTTCAAAGCAACAATAATAGTGATGCTTGCTTAAAACTAAAACACTTGAAACTAATCTAAATTGTAAAAAAAAATTACGGTTAAAAAAAGTGCATTTTACAAGAAAATACTGTTTCAGTTTTCTAGCTCAAATTTCATGTTAATTCAATGTGTTACTTTCCGTTTTCTTTAATTATTTGTGAAATTTGCTAGCAATTTCTGAGTGAAAATTGTTTCTACACCATTTTCTTTAAATGTGAAATTAAATTTGTAGTACACTCTTTAAAAACAAAGGTTCCAAATGGGGTTTTCGCAACAGTTCCACAGAAAAAACATTTTTGATTCGTTTCCCTAAAGAACCTTTCAGTGAACAGTTCTTAAAAGAACCATTTTTTTCTCAGTATGAAAAACATTTGATAATCTATAGAACCCTTTTACACTATATAGAACCTTTTGCGCAATAGAAAGGTTCTATGAATATTGAAGGATCTTCATGGAACCATTGATGCCAATAAAGAACCTATATTTTTTTAATAGTGTAAAGAACCTTTTGAGGTTCCATGGATGTTAGGTTTCTTTTAGAACCATTGGTGGCAATAAAGAACCTTCACTTTGAAGAATGTAGGTTTTTTTGTCATTTGGAAAGATACACATCCAATGCATCCAAATTTAGGTTCTCTTCACCAAATAATTTTTATTTGACTAGAAGTCCCTCTCAGTCTGTACGTTAAATTCTTGTACCATTTGCACACAAACAGTCAGACTGCAAACATGTGTCCGAATGATTTCATTACAAGTGACTTTAGCAGGTCAGCGCACAGGTCTCTGAAACGCAGCCAGATGCGTCTGCGTTCAAAAAGTTACTTGGAACACAGCCAAGTGTGCTAGGAACACAGCCAGACCAAACATTGCCACTCTCCCTCTCACACACTTGGACTCACATGGTCTGAGAAAACTCCCACATTTAGAACAATAACAGACAGTTACTCACATCAAAATAAGGGATTCAGTCCAACCCTTCCTCTGATGAAGATCCTCTGCGCTGAGAGCCTGGAGAGAAGTGTGTACTTAGAAAGAAAATCACAGGAGTCTGCAAGGAAGGCCCTGCAAGCGTGAAGGGTGTGAGTGAGAAGGACAGGGAAGAGCCAATAACAGAGTGGAGGGAGATGTGAAGGGGCGGAGCATGCTGAAAAAGAGAAGTTCTTTCATATTGCCAGCTCAACTGTGGGAGGGGCTTTGGAAAGAGCCCCTCCCACTTTAGATGAAGAGATTGTTTTCACATGCAGTTAGAGCCACATGAAACAAAAACTGATTACTGACCTAATGTGAACATCTTGGATCATTTTCAAGTCATCTGGATCATGATCAAGTCTTGTAACAACTTGTGGGCTCTACTCCAAGTCAGTTAAAATGATATTCACAACCCATTTCATTTGCATAATCTGACATATTTGGGTGAAGTGAGGTATTAGTAAGTAAGTCAATTTTATTTAAAGAGCACATTTAAATTCAGCTTACACTGACCAAAGTGCTGTACAAGACAATCATAAAATACAGTAAAGTATCAAAAGAAATATTAATTAAAATCCAAGATAACAATACTAATCCATAAATGAAAAATCAGGAAAGGCCATAGAATAAAGATGCGTTTTAAGTCTAGACTTAAAAATCGAAATAGACCGAGCACTCTTAATGTCAGGTGGCAACTGATTCCATAACCGTGGAGCAGCTACCCCAAAGGCTGTGTCACCTTTAAACTTAAGTCGTGACCGTGGGACATATAAAATAGCTTTATTAGCAGATCTGAGAGATTTAGGAGCTTAATTAAATTAGATAAGATCAGAAATGTGTGATGGGGCTTGTCCATTAAGTGCTTTAAAAACAATCAACAAAATTTTGAATTGAATTCTAAAGGAGACTGGAAGCCAGTGGAGCGACGCTAAAATTGGAGTGATATGATCACGTATTTTTGCACCAGTTAACAATCTGGCCGCTGCATTCTGGACCATCTGCAAACGAAGATTGAGGAAGACCTAGGTATAAGGAATTACAATAGTCCAATCGTGATGTGATAAATGCATAAATAATTTTTTCCAAGTCTTGAAAGGAAAGTGTTGATTTAAGTCTAGAAATGATTCTCAATTGATAATAGCTGTTTTTAACAACTGAGCTAATGTGCTTTTCAAGTCAAAGCGCCAAATAGTCAAAAATAACACCTACATTTTTTGCATGTGACTTAACATATGGAGTGAGACTGTCTAAGTTACTAACTATAGAGTTTCTGGTTTTAGAGGGACCAAAAATAATCACCTCAGTTTTTTCATTATTTAGCTGGAGGAAATTATTCCCCATCCAGATTTTAATGTCTTTCAGACAGTCCATAAGAGGCTGCAGAGAATTTCTAGATTTTAATGGAACGTATAACTGAGAATCATCAGCGTAGAAATGAAGAGATTTTATATTTCCTAATTATATTACCAAGTGGAAGCATGTACAGATTAAAAAGTAATGGACCCAGAATGGACCCTTGAGGAACGCCACAAGGGAGAGAAACTGATGATGAGGAAAACTGGCCGATAGCCACTGAAAGTGTCCTGGATTTAAGATATGACTTAAACCACGATAATGCCATATCCTTAATACCTACCCAATGTTCAAGGCGTGACAAAAGGATGTCATGATCAACTGTGTCAAAAGCGGCACTTAAATCCAATAAAATCAAAACTGCTTTTGCATCATCAGCCATTTGTCATTTAAAACTTGCAAACGAGCTGAGTGGGATGATATATGACATTGTGTGGTTTTGTTTTGGGCACCAAGAGTGACTGGAGTGAAATCTGGCTGCTGATCAGATAAGATCCGCAGCTCCGTTTGCACCGTCTCTCTCTTCTTTCCAGGAAGTCAGAGTTTCATCATATGTTCGGTGAAAAGGGAAACTCACAGAGGAACTGTCTATGCTAAGAACAGACACTCAGAGCAGAACGCAGAGGTTAATGTGAGAATTTAAAAGAATTACAAATTGATTTGAAAGGAAACACTGGTGCTTTAAGAAATCTGTACAACAAAGAGTGTTGGAATAGTTGGAGTCTTCTGTGTGTGTGTGTGTGTGTGTGTGTGTATTCTCCTGTGTGTCTATACTCAATGTCACTTTCAACATCTTTTCAGCAGCGTCTGCCTCACCTGGAGAAAATCTAGCTCAGGTGAGCAGAATAACCCTGAACACTGTCTGCTAAAAGCCCTAAAGGGGCTCATTACAAGAGATTGGGCAACCCTGAGTGACATTATTGTTATTTCACCTGATGATTGTGATGGTGGTATCAGACTCTGCGATGCCTATTATAATGGAAATAAAGTTTTAGTCAAATGTAAGCCTGCTAAGTGTGTAATTTTCTAATGTTAAAATACTTGGTAACACTTTACTTGAAGGGGTGTGCATAAGACTGACATGACACCTTCATAATCATGACATGACACATGTCATGAATATGAAGGAGGTTTTATGCATGTTTATGACAACTGTCATTAAGTGTCATTCGCTCAGTTATGTCATTTTTAATGCAAATATGACATTATTTGACCT
The DNA here is from genome assembly GCF_001515645.1 of Sinocyclocheilus grahami. Lineage (NCBI taxonomy): Eukaryota > Metazoa > Chordata > Actinopteri > Cypriniformes > Cyprinidae > Sinocyclocheilus > Sinocyclocheilus grahami. The sequence continues at coordinate 817,609 of NW_015505365.1, forward strand.
AACCCTAACCTAACCCTACCCCTACCCTTACCCCTAACCATAGCCCATAACAAAGACATCTCAAACAATGTCATCTTTGCATTAAAAATGACATAACTGAGCGAATGACACTTAATGACAGTTGTCATAAACATGCATAAAAAACCTTCATATTCATGACATGTGTCATGTCATGGTTATGTAGGTGTCATGTCAGCCTTATGAACACCCCTTCAAGTAAAGTGTAACCAAATACTTTCACCTATCCAGATTAATATGCAAAGTCAATTGGGTTGTTGGTTACTTTCCCCAAAAAAAGTGTGGATCTTTTTTTTTTTGGTGATGCAAATTACACACTTCAGCTTTAAAATGTGGGGGTAGAAAATTACTCTGTAATGAATTCTTCTGTTTTGGCATCCAATATTCTTAACATTTGACATTTAATTATATTCTATTCAAGAAATGTGGTTCTCTATATGAACAAACATTAAATATATTTTAATTTTAAAAAGAAAATGTCTTTAAAGTTTTTATTCTCATTCATTCATTCTTTCATCCATGTGCAGGTAATACGTTTATTAGTCTGTATGAGCAAACATTAAATAGATGAAAAAATTATTACATATTTATTATTACTATTGTTTATATTTTATTCAAGGCATTGAATATGAAGTAAATAACTACAAACTTGAATCAGTGAAAATCTGTAAAGCTGCATAATCTAATACAAAAGCCAAACAGTTATTTACAGTTTATTCTAGTAGTGTTTATTGTGTTATAATATCTTGTGCATTATTTACAGATAGTTTTGTATGTTAAGTTACCATAACATATTAACAAGGAGATTATTTCAGTTAATTTGTTCAAATAAATTATCTGACATACAGTAAATGGACATTGTATATAAAATTGGTGGTAAAGCTCATTTCTGAGCCTGAAGTAAAGGCAGCTATAGGTGGAGGGGTGAACGCGGGGTTAGGAAGTCATTTTGATAGAGTTTGCCATTGTAAAGTGTTTGAAGGACCCATACAAGCACACAGGGGGTCAGGGGCATTTTGGGAAATGACAAAAGACGGACGTCTGAATTAGGAGCTGGGTAACTTAGATTTGGGGTTTCCATGGAAACACTGGTTGGGAATGCCAGGCAAGACTGGGAACATCTGCTTGCGTCTGCTTTCTGTTCAGCTTATGTTACTGAATGCCGAAGAGGGGAACCAGTTATTAGGAGTTTCATTTGCAGAATTTTCTTACTCGTTTTAACAGCATGAGTCAGCAGATGACACATTTGTTATATAGATGTTTCCTTGCAGGTGAATCAATAAAGTGAGGTTAAACTAAGGTAAGAGGCAGGCTTGACTGTATAAGGGCAGGGGACTTATGGGAAGTGTGACGTCATTGAAGAGTGAGTGTTTATCTGCGGACACATGACTGCAGGCGAACACCAGCTAATTTTGATGCATGATGTGTAATAAAAGCCAGGAATCAGTTAAGTCAGGCAACAGTCGAATTAGGAGCTGGGTAACTTAGATTTAGGGTTTCCATGGAAACACTGGTTGGGAACGCCAGGCAAGACTGGGAACATCTGCTTGCGTCTGCTTTCTGTTCAGCTTTTGTTACTGAATGCCGAAGAGGGGAACCAGTTATTAGGAGTTTCATTTGCAGAATTTTCTTACTCGTTTTAACAGCATGAGTCAGCAGATGACACATTTGTTATATAGATGTTTCCTTGCAGGTGAATCAATAAAGTGAGGTTAAACTAAGGTAAGAGGCAGGCTTGACTGTATAAGGGCAGGGGACTTATGGGAAGTGTGACGTCATTGAAGAGTGAGTGTTTATCTGCGGACACATGACTGCAGGCGAACACCAGCTAATTTTGATGCATGATGTGTAATAAAAGCCAGGAATCAGTTAAGTCAGGCAACAGTCTCATGAACCACCACAATAAAATAACAAAAAACAATTATTGTTTTCTATTTTAATATACTTTCAAATGTAATTTATTTCTGTGATCAAAGCTGAATTTTCGGGGGATCAGTACATTTTTTCTTTCTTTTTTTTAAAGAAATGAATACACTCTAAAAAATGCTGGGTTAAATATAACCCAGCGATGGGTTAAAAAGGGACAAACCCAGCGGTTGGGTTGTTTTGAACCCAGCGGTTGGGCTGTTTTAACCCAGCGCTGGGTTATATTTAACCCAGCATTTTTTAGAGTGTACTTTTCTTCAGCAAGAATGTGTTAAATGGATAAAAAGTGATAGTAAAGACTTATATTGTTAGAAAATATTTCTATTTATTATAAATGCGGTTCTTTTTTAACTTTTTATTCATCAAAGGATCAAAGAAAAAATTATCACAGGTTCCAAAAAAAAAATTTAAGCAGCACAACAGGTTTAACACTGATAATAAATCAGCATATTAGAATGATTTCGGAAGGATCATGTGACACTGAAGACTGGAATAGGATTCTTTGATAAATAAAAAGTTGAAAAGAACAGTGTTTATTCAAAATTTAAATGTTGTGTTACAATACGCTACTATTCAAAAGTTTGGGGATCAGTACATTTTTTCTTTCTTTTTTTTAAAGAAATGAATACACTCTAAAAAATGCTGGGTTAAATATAACCCAGCGATGGGTTAAAAAGGGACAAACCCAGCGGTTGGGCTGTTTTAACCCAGCGCTGGGTTATATTTAACCCAGCATTTTTTAGAGTGTACTTTTCTTCAGCAAGAATGTGTTAAATGGATAAAAAGTGATAGTAAAGACTTATATTGTTAGAAAATATTTCTATTTATTATAAATGCGGTTCTTTTTTAACTTTTTATTCATCAAAGGATCAAAGAAAAAATTATCACAGGTTCCAAAAAAAAAATTTAAGCAGCACAACAGGTTTAACACTGATAATAAATCAGCATATTAGAATGATTTCGGAAGGATCATGTGACACTGAAGACTGGAATAATGGCTGATGAAAATTCAGCACTGCTTCACAGAAATAAATTATATTTTAAAGTATATTAAAATAGGAAACCAATATTAGAAATTGCAGTAATATTTCACAATATTACTATTTTTTTCTGTATATTTGATCGAATAAATACAGCCTTGATGAGCAAAAGAAACTCCAAATCTTACTGATCCCAAAGTTTTTTAATATACTGTATATACTATATATATACAGTGGGTACGGAAAGTAATCAGACCCCCTTAAAT
>NW_015505365.1:820841-830224 GCF_001515645.1 Sinocyclocheilus grahami
TACACTCTAAAAAAATGCTGGGTTAAATATAACCCAGCGCTGGGTTAAAAAGGGACAAACTCAGCTATTGGGTTGTTTTGACCCAGCGGTTTGGTTCAAAACAACCCAACCGCTGGGTCAAAATAACCCAACTGCTGGGTCAAAACAGCCCAATAGCTGGGTTTGTCCCTTTTTAACCCAGCATTTTTTAGAGTGTATGTATGTATATATATATATATATAATGCTGGCACTCGGAAACCCTACATATTTCAATCTTACATATGTATTTTTCAACTGTTGTATAGTCTGAAAGGTGAAAAAGACAATGCATCTTATGTCTTATCACTCTGTAGCTGTAGTCTGTAGCTCAAACAGTGTGGGCTAAACACACTGTTGCACCAGAAGTTCAAACTTAGGGTTAGAGATTTGCTCGAACTCGCAGGGAACATTACATCACTTTCGTTCACTCTCCGTCCCTTCCAAGAAGACCTTTAAAACCAGTCTGCCTCTCTGCTGCATTATGGCCATGCATCTCAGACCGGTGAGACAGGGTGGGGGGTTCCCAGGGGACGGGGCTGTATTTGGGGCAGGTGATGCGATCCGTTCTCCTCTCTACCCTCCAGAGAACAGAGACAGTGGGAACGCGGGGAGTTATGGGGCGGCTTTGTGCGGCCGTGGCATTGTACTCCGGGGTTCCCAGGATCAAACTTCAAACATCACCTCCCCATGCTGCTGCACTGTTGTTCTGCTGCACTCGCAGGACAACGAGAGCTAAGTACATTGGCTCTGAATGGAAGGAGGGAGATCAGCTCACTAAAACACTGCTTGCTCACGCTGAAACAGCATGTGAATTAAACAAGCACGTCTGAACCCGAGTCAGAAGTCTAGCGTATCGATATGATCTCTTTATGTAGGAGTCTGCTGTGATTTGTTTGCTCGGTTTAATGTCTGCTGCTTATGCCTCCGCGTGCATTTCTGTTTAAACAAGTGCAGTCTGAAAGATTTCACTATTTGCATGCACTTTAATTTAGAACAACCATTAGGTCTAAATTAGTGCAATATGTAGCAAAGCTGCCGTCTGGCCGGGTTAACAGTGCTTGTTGTGTGCTTCTTCAGCAGTTTATAATGAAGTGCTGGGACTCTGATGAGTCTGGCTGCAGCCGAGCACAGGATCCGGATCAGTTTGCTGCAGCTTTTGTGTGCTGCATGTTTTAGGTTTCTCTCTAACAAGAGCGCAATAGCGGCTTCCTTCATTTTTAAACGATGCGGTTTGACGTATTTCATGTAATAAGCCCAGATTAACAATAGCAGTTTATAATGGAGAGAATATAAAGGCTGCTGGTGTAACAATAGCACTTTATGGGTCTTCTCAGGCGTCTGATTTCTTTGTCATTCATCAGAGAGAGCCTGAAATCCAGCCGTGGGAAAGACAAAACCAACTAAATGGATGAGTGGCTTTCAAAGTTATTGTAGAGCTAGAACATGAAACTAATTAATTTTAAAATACAAATAGGCTGTGCGTTTTCATTTGGGACACGATCAAAACGCTAAAAAGCGCCATCTAGTGGACAAATCAGACATGCGCGTCTAAACTTTAGTGATGAAACGTGTACACGATATTTATTCTAAGCCACCTAGTGGACAAATCAAGCAAAGAACACTATGTACCAGCAAAAAAAAAAAAAAAAAAAAAAGTATTTGGTCTGAATTTTTTTTTAAAGAATGATGTTATTAATTTTTTTTTCTAAAGGTTTATGCTTAAATTCTTGAAAATAGTTTTGTATGCTTTTTCAAAACGTTTTAAATTGATTATTTGAAATGGCTAGTAAAGGAAAATCAGCCAACAAATATCCATCATACATTTTCATCCTTAAGTATAAAAAAAATATTACAAATATGAAATATTAAAATGCATGTTAATTCTATCCATCTATGATTAACATATTTTATATTTATTTTTTAATATTCTTATTACCGATATTTACTTTTTTCCCCCTTTTTGTTGTTATACCGTTCTTATACATTTTATATTTTAAAATGTATTATACATTAAATGTGTTTATAATATTAATATTAAAATATATCACATTTTGGTCACTACACAAGTCCCATATTATACTTCTGACTTCTACTATTATATTCTACTATTATAAATAAATAAAAACTAAAATGTAACAAAAATAAACAAATCTAAATATATATAAAAAAAAATGACAAGCACGTAACAAAATTACTAAAAATTAAGCTAAAATTAAAACAGAAATTATAAAAAATAAAAGCCAATTCAAAATATGAATCAAATATAATAGTAAAATAGTCATATTTAAAAAGAAGAAATGCCAAAAGCATATAAAAATAAAATGAAACTAATTTTCGGACGCTACTATTAATTTAAAATATGCAAAATAATGCATCCTCAGTACATTTTTCATCAGTGAAAACAAACTGCAAAATAGATAAAAACGGGAAACAATAAAGTGCTGATATTATGATGACTTCATGAGCTTCGCCCTGTCTGCTGTTAAAGGGTTTAGGAAGAGAGGAGCAGATGGCTTTAGCAGCCGCACACCTGCTACACTCAGAGAACTGAGTCCTTCCTTCCCGCTTCACACAGTGCATGCTGCAGTGCATGCTGGAGATGATGAGCGTTCAGGACTGGCTCCGGTCTGCTCTCTCTGCTGCTGGACTCTCTGGAGAACACGGACTATATGGAGGCCTGGGATCTGTGTCTGAGGTTACTGGAGCATCGTTTGGATCTGATCGCTCAGGTGCAGTGTTTGCTGGAGGACTGCACGGTGTGCCTTCAGTTTCTGGGCTCGTTGTGGGCAGGTGCTCTCTCCACCTGGGCCTTTCTGATCATCTAGACCAGTGTTTCTCAACCCTGGTCCTGGGCGCCCCGCCAACACTGCACATTTTGTATGTCTCCCTTATCTGACACACCTAGTTCCTGGAGTTTCTTTTAATGAGTTAATGAGTTGCATCAGGTGTGTTTGATTAGGGAGACACACAAAATGTGCCGTGCTGGGGGGCGCTCAGGACCAGGGTTGAGAAACACTAGACCTTCAAGTCACTTCTACAAATCAGCGGAGGATGATTTTCCAGAAGATTTCACTGCAGCAAAGTCTTCTAACTGACTCTGATAGCATCATACTCTGCTCAACATATATATATATATATATATATATATATATATATATATACACAATTAATTTTGATGTTTTAATTATAACTATAATAATAAATATATTTAATAATTACAAATGTTGTTTTATATAAAATATATATTATGTATATTTCTCATCAAACAGGATTGTTTAGTTGTTTTTGGCTGACCAAACATATATATATATAGAAAGGCTTAATTTGCTGTGCATTTTTAATTATTATTAATATGTGAAGTCAAAGAGCAATCAAGAAAATTAACATTGCACCTGTCAACTCTATATAATTGTAATTTTCATAACGCTTGTATTCACGATAAACAGAGTAATATGAAACACAAATAAAGTGAAGGACCTTTAATCATCTCATGTTTACAATTTAACTCACAAAATTGTAAAAAGAACAAAACAAGTTAAATTAAATGTAAACATAGTAAAATGAAATCTAAATACTGAATTAATAATTAATTATTTATAATTGTACACTATTTTAATGCAGTTTTATTCAATATAAACATTAAATAATAAACTGAGGGATACATGTTTCTATGTTACTACAACTAAAATTTACTTCATAAAATTATTAAAAAGTGAATAAATGTAAAAACAGTAATGTGAAACGTAAGTACTAAATTATAAATAATTATTTATAATTTAATGACTATTTTAAATAAAATGTTATTCAATAAAAACTGTCGTGTTAAAAAACTAACTGAGAAACCTTTAAACGCTACATGTTTGTGTGTTAATACTAAAATTAAATTTATAAAATAATTTAAAAAGTAAATCAATGTAAACACGGACGGACCTTTAATCACCACGTTTCCATATTAATAAATCTAAAATTTACTTCACAAAATTATATATGAAAAATACAGCAAAAATATTGTTGACTAGTAGTTTTAAAAGATAAAATAAAATAATAAAACGTTTTACAGAAACCTGTGGGTAAAACTAAATTTCCCATAATGCATCACTGCTCAGTTACGTGTCACGTCAAAAGGTTCTGTTTGGAGTCAAAACAGGGCCACATATACTTGCAAAACAATTTAAGTATTGCAAAAGAAAATGAAAGTATTGAGGAAAATTAAAGGGGTCATATGATGCGATTTCAATTTGTCCTTTCTCTTTGGAGTGTTACAAGCTCTTGGCGCATAAAGAAGATCTGTAAAGTTGCAAAGACTAAAGTCTCAAATCCAAAGAGATATTCTTTATAAAAGTTAAGAGTTAACCACACCTACCTAAAACGGCTCGTTCTAACACGCCCCCACATACCTACCTCGCTATGTGGGAAGATTTGCATAATGCCGCCCAAATGTTCACGCAAAGAAAGAAGGCGTAACTTTTATTCTCGCTGTAGTATTGTTGTTGCTGCCGCCGCCATGTCGTGAAGAGCTGTGTGTTTCGTTGTGAAAGCGAAACGACTTTGTTGGGTCTGCGAAAAGGGGACACGACTGGAAATCAGTGGTTAAGTTGTATTTACAACACTGTTCCAGAACAGTTCAACCCAAATATTCAGATGTGTGCAACGCATTTTATGGAGGACTGTTTCCTGATCCTGGGAGAGTAGACTACAATGCCGGCTGTTCTGACTCACAGACTGTAAGTACGTTTTTTATATTTAAAGAGTTTTTATATTTTATATTTAAAGCAAGTTTTTTTAGCAGTGTAGAGTAGCTCTTGTTGTTTGTAATTTCTCCGATCACAAATGCAGACATGGTTTTATGTTTATGTGGCGCGATGCAACGCAACACGTTAAAAGACCGTATAAATCATTATAATCCATAATTATGTCCCCACTGGATGCAACAAATGCCTCGTTTATAATGGGTTTTAATGTTTTTGTCTCATCGCTCCGGCCGGACACGGCATCACAGTATGGTAGGGGCATAACATTTCCGTCACACGCTTGAGGAATTCGGCCAATCACAACGCACTGGACAGCAGGCCAATCAGAGCACACCTCGCTTTTCAGACCGATGAGCTTTGTAAAAATCGACGCGGTTCAGAAAGGCGGGGCATAGAGGAGAAACAATAATGTACAGTATGTGGAAAATAATGTGTTTTTTTAACCTTAAACCGCATAAACACATTTCATTACACCAAATACAACATAATGTTCTTTTTAGCAGCATAATAGGACCCCTTTAAAGGGGTCCTATTATGCTTTTTCACTTTTTCAACTTTAGTTAGTCTGTAATGTTGCTGTTTGAGCATAAAAAAGATCTGCAAAGTTACAAAGCTCAAAGTCCACTTCAAAAGGAGATATTTTATTTAACAGAAATCACTTTTCAAAAACTACAACGAACGACTCGTTTGGACTACAACGCATATTTTCTGGGATTTGTGATATCACAAAGATCGACGAATGGGACGAGACCTGGTTGAGCTGCACTAGAGAAGGCAACGAGTGTTATCACTGTGTCGGAGACACGCTAGCTTTCCCAAGACAGACGAACTTAGAGTGGTTACAATCATCCGGGTTTAAATCAAATTTATTTGATATTGACGCAATATTTACACTGAAGCTCGCAGGCGGCTATGATAAGGGGCGTGACATTTCGCCACCAGGCGCCAAGTGCTGCCAATCACAACACACACTGGCCCAGCTAACCAATCACAGCACACACTGGCCCAGCTAACCAATCACAGCACACACTGGCCCAGCTAACCAATCACAGCACACACTGGCCCAGCTAACCAATCACAGCACACACTGGCCCAGCTAACCAATCACAGCACACACTGGCCCAGCTAACCAATCACAGCACACACTGGCCCAGCTAACCAATCACAGCACACACTGGCCCAGCTAACCAATCACAGCACACACTGGCCCAGCTAACCAATCACAGCACACACTGGCCCAGCTGACCAATCACAGCACATTTTGTATTTCAGAAGGCGGGCCTTCATTTGATACAGGAACTATTCGAGCCGTTCATGCCAGACTGGGGAGAGAGGTGTTGTAATAATGTAAAATATGTGAAAAATAATGTTTTTTCAAACAACCTAGTATGAGAGCCTGTTCTCGTACACCCCCAAAACAAAATCAAGACTTTGTAAAAGAGCATAATAGGACCCCTTTAAGCAGCTGTAGTTCACTGAAGGTGCTGAGCAGTGAAGGTTGGTCTTCATGTAGAGGATCATTACCATGTGGCTGAGGATTTATTGAATACTTGAACAAGGGATTTTATCACCCAGATGCACGAGGTCTCACTGGGTCCTGCACTGCACTTCATACTCTAACCTGAGTGCCCTGCTTTGACCTCTCTGACCTTTCACCCTGAGGAGGAGAACTTCCTGTGCTTCCTTCAATCATTCACAATCCTTCACACACAGCCCAATTAAGGACAACAAATGGCTGAAAATTAAATAGCACTGAGTGCTTCCAATTTCAGTATGTAATGCAAAGCAAAAGAAAGAAAAAAAGAGATGAGATGAAGGCAAAACAGTGTGTAACGTAAATCACTGGGAGAAAATGTCCCCATTTGTGTTATTCGGTGCTTTAATCCAGAGGTAGACAGGCCTGACCATCCTACAGAGTTCAGTGCCAAACCTGCACCTGTCTGTCATTTTCAGATAATCCTCCTTGGTTTGGTGGTTCAGGTGCTAACTTCCACTGAATTTATGGATTCACAACATTTATTCTGTTGTATTCCAGATCCATTGACATGCATAGTTATTATACCCTGGTTATAAATTATATCATCACACAAATCATTTACTGTTGAAAAACTAAATACTATGTCTGACCACAGACAACTAACTGACTCAAAAAATAAAATAAACGTAATAAGTAAAAATTAAATAAATAATAATCAAGTAAAATCACCACCAGTTAGCTAGTTAAACTGCACCATAACCATACAGATGGGCTGAAAACAGCTGATAACTACAAATGCACTTAGATAACTAACTGGATACATCTATACTTACATTAAAGAAGCTATCATTCCGACTGTGAATAATAGAAGTTATTTATTTGAAAAAGTGAAATATTTAAAATAATTTATTTTAACCACACTTGACAAAGTATATTGGCCTTTTCTTGACTCCTAAAGAATACAAACCTCTGTCTTTAGAAGTGTTTCATCATAAATTCTTGTACTTCAAATGATCTTTTCTAGGCGTGGACTGAAGAGCAGGAAATCAGATGAGAAGAGCAGAAGAGAGGAAACCAAAGAGAAAGAAATACAGACACCAGGAACGATCAGGTAGTTATTATTATTATTGTATCATTATAAACAATAATTATCATCATTATTTTTTTTGATTTTACAAAACGAGTAAAATTACCATACTAACATGATTACAATCAACATTTCTTATTTTCTTTAAAACGCAGCTATTATTTTGGCAGGAAACCAAACACTGGGCGATTCTGGCCACGATTTGGTCATCTGAGACACATTTTGAAAATCCTAAAAGATTCCTATAATCCTAGGCTAACATCTGTAGTCTTTGACAACAGATATAAAGATTTAAACGATTCTCATGACGAATTTGGGAAGATAGTTGGTGCAAACTGCGTAAGCAAATGCAAATTATTAGCGATACAACCACAGAGCATAGTGTGAATCGAAACTGGTTCAGCAAAAATCAGCAGCTGCTAGCAGGAAGTGGCTGTACCTGACGTCACTAGGGCTAAAAACCAGACGTCAGAGGAGGCTGCCGCTTAGAGCCGCTTGCAGTGAATGACAGGAAAACAAACATTTTATATATATTTATTGTAAATATAAATATTATATATTTATTTATTTATAAACATATTAATTTATAACAAATGTTAATACTTATTTAAAATCCTAGGCTAAAATCTGCAGTCTTTGATCGTTAGTTTGACATGTTCACCGACAGCCGATTAATGGCCGTTGTGATCAAATTTGACCTCTGACGAACTTCTATTTGGCGCACAGTCCTGCAGTGTGACTTCTCCTACGACGAACGTCAAACTGTCTTCGTTTTTCAAGACAAGCCATGATCAGAATTAATGCTAGAGATTTTTTCTAACTGCATAAACTCTCGTCCTCCACTCACGGAATTCATCTGATACTTTTCTTTTGCTATGATAAACACCAGTTGCGGTGCTGTTTTCGTGTGGGTGTGGGTGGCTGCTTGCACTATTCTTCTTAAATACGCCAGTATTGCCGCCATTCATATACTTTTAATGATAGCCAACATTACAGCCCCGCGTGCAATGCAGCTCACAGTCACTGAATGTGTGTGTGTTGATAATGTATAACTCCTTCTTGAGCGCACCTGTTTTGACTGTCGTACAGTCTGACATTAATGACAACTGAGATCCCACAGTGTGACATGATCATCATGTTCGTACAGTCTGACAAGTACAATCCTAAAGGACTTTTAAAAAAAATCGCAATGTGAGCCCGGCTTAAACGCATCTCTTTGATGACAACAACAGATATACACAATTCTCATGACGAATTTGGGAAGATAGTTGGTGCAAACTGCGTAAGCAAATGCAAATTATTAGCGACACAACCACAGAGCTTGCAGAGCATCCTTACTGAGAATCGAAACTGGCAGGAAGTGGCTGTACCTGACGTCACTAGGGCTAAAAACCGGATGTCAGAGGAGGCTGCCGCTTGGAGCCGCTTGGAGCCGCTTGCAGTGAGTGACAGGAAAACAAATAAATATTTATTGTAAATATAAATATTATATATGTATTTATTTATAAGCATATTAATTTATAACAAATGTTAATACTTATTTAAATAAGTATATATTAGTCAGTATCGTCTATTATTCGATTAAAAACGTTTGTCAATTATAATGAAGAAGAAAATTATCTTTTGGCTAAACATTGAATTCCAACTGAATATGTCACTGTAAAAAAAAAAGAACCATGAATCTTGAAAAAAAATTTTTACTTAAGCAATTTTCAGGCTTGAATTGAGGAACTGATCAAACTGAAAAAAAAAAACAATTAAGAAAAGAAGGCTAGGCCACCCTGTTTATTTTAAGAGGAGTACCTGAATTAAAACCTGTCTGTCTGCTACTGCCATGATCCAGTCCCCAATTAAAGGCACAATATGTAAGATTTTTTTAATTAAAATATCAAAAACCCACTAGAATAGTGTTATATATTTTGCTGACTTGTGTACTTACATTATCCCAAATGTTTCACAGAATGTGTAAATCCAGAGAAATAAGCAATTTTAACTAGTGACACGGACCGTGTCTATAGTGTCATTGTGTCGCCTGCCAATGACCTCAAA
>NW_015505365.1:830254-882754 GCF_001515645.1 Sinocyclocheilus grahami
ACGCACGACCGGAAGCAGCGGAAGCGCTCGACTGTGGCATAATAAAAGCTCCACTGCTTTACCCCACACACGCACGACCGGAAGCAGCGGAAGCGGTCGACTGTGGCATAATAAAAGCTCCGCTGCTTTCGAGCCGTGTGTCGCGCTCGTTCAGCGGCCTCGTTTCGCTTCGAAGGCTTTCAGCCTCACCCTGCTTCATTCTACTACGTTAATAAATCATAAGCTCATCCATGAACATGATTTCTGCCCGAGTCCCGTCGAATTGCATCGGCTGTGGGGATGAAGACCACAACTCCCATGATTCCACACTCAGTGACTGCGTCATCAAACTACGCCTTTATCTCTTTGTTTATTTTGAATACGCGCCCTCTAGCGGCGAAAATTACATATTGTGCCTTTAAGGTACTGTAATTCATAAAAAAAAAAGTCACCAGGCAATTGGCAAGTAGCACCTTTTCAGCACTGATTCTTACTCGCACTTTGAACTCTGATCCGCAGATGATGCCGCGAGTTCGTGCAGCGCTGTTAAAAACCATATTTGTACATGAAATATAGGGCTAAATGTATTTTTCATTCTGTTTAATAATTACGGTCTTTTTGCAATTTCAATCACCATACAGTAACCCCCTCCCCATTTACCTAATTTTATGTAACAAAATAGGTAGGCTAAATGTTTTAAATGGACAATATGATTTAAATTATTACAATAAAGCTATCTATCTATCTTCTAAAAATTCTGCTAAATAGCACTAAAAGTGGTTCATTGGCTCGTAATCATAGGGGAAATATCTTTAAAGGTGTTATACAGTGTTATACAGCTTTGTCAAAAGGTGCTATGTAGAACCATAAGTTACAAGTCTTTCTCCTTTAAGCTCAGATCACCATTGTTTGTTCTATTCCTAGATACAAAACATGTCTAAAGCATCACCCAAAAAAACTGAAGCTGACTGAAATTTCGAGCTTCTTTTCGAGTCCTGTGAGTGACTGTTATTTTTCTCATCCTCTTTGCTTAGCCTCTGCATTAGATTTAGACTTATTTCCAATGGTAATGTTGTTGTCTCTTTCAGAAAAAGGAGGCTGCCACAGACAGTGAATCTGGGGAGTCATCAGAAGATAGTGACAGTGTTCAGGTAAGGTTGTGATCGTCAGCAACGGTGGCTGTAATGAAACGCACATTGACAAGGAATAGCACAGAACAGTCTTTAATCATTAATCTAACTCAGAAACTCACATGGAGTAATACATAGATCACAACCAAAACTAAAGACGAGATCGGACACAAAATAATGAGGGCTTAAATACGGAGTAAGTTAATTAACTGGAACTAATGACAGGTGAAAACTAATCAGAAACCATGGAAACGAATGATCAGTAGGAACACATGCAACACGGAAACAGGGGAAAATCAAAATGCAAAGAAACTAAACTGGGGCGCGTTTCTCAAAAGCAACCATGGTAGCAAGTTCCGTCGTTACTAAGAGAGTTCAATGGAACTTACAACCATAGTTAGCTACCAATGCTTTTGGGAAACGCTCCCCTTACGGAGACGGTGATGGTGATCTTTGTTTTATAGTGTTTTAGGCCTATGAAACAAAAAGCTTTAAGTAACTTGTCACAATCTACAGCATAACCAGAGTACCTGAGGGTCATCAATATATATAATAGTATACTGTGTATATATATATATATATATATACACACACACACACTGTATATCATCAATCACTTACTAAAAATGAAATCAATAGCTTAATCCAAATGCCACCATATGATTTTTTTCATGAAAGTTTCAAAGCCACAAATAAAGAGAAAAGTAACATGAATTAGACGACTTTAATATCTTCTGTACAACAGCAGAATAGCTGGAATTGAAACTAAAATGAATAGCATTCAGTTTCAAACTGTAATAAAATATCACTGGTCACAGCAAATGTTTTTGACTGTTAATAGTTTCCATATTTGTTTCCACCTCGTTAATAGATCATTAGTTTGTGATTTTAGCTTCGCTCCTTCGTGCTGGGTGTGAAAAGCCATAACACTGAAATTACTTGGCCTTTTAATGATTAAAAATATGGTAAAAAGCTGTAGACAGTGGTAAGCCTGTATTAACATCAATGTTGACATTTTCTTAAGAAAAAAATGGATTATTCGTTTAAGAAAGAAGTTGACGAGGGATCTTCAAAACATCTGCAGCAGGTAGATCACTTAAGCATTGGTTACAAATTTCTTCAGTGGAATTAACTTGAATGTTTGTGTACATATCAAATGTTTTTTCCTCTATTTTTAACAGGAAGCAGAAGTGAAAACACACAACTTCCAGTATTGTTTTAATAGATTAAAGATATTTTCAGTGTCATGTAAAACATCCATGACTGTGCTTGAGGCTCTTAATACAAGCCAAATGTTCAGGAATGAAAAAGACAAAAAGAAAAACAAGCAGAAAGAAATACTCGTCCAAAGGTGTAAAGAAGGCGTTCCTACAGCAGCTGTAAAGACTGATTTTCCCTGCTGTCTTATTGAAACTGATGAGATCTTATATATAGACTTCATCCAAAAGGATGAAAATAGTTGTACAAATCGAACAACTGCAGATCCTTCACTCAGGAAAACAAGTATGCCTGAAACGTTAGTCACCTTCCGGGTTAAAAAAGAAGGAGGACAGAAAGTGCGACGCTTACTGAAGAGCAAAGCCCTGAGAAGAAGAGTACAATATGTCTGTGTATATGCATTCAAAGGAGAGAAAATCAAAACTGCTCTTGAACATGATGGACGATTCATAAATGACATTTTCAGGAAACACTGTGCGTTAAGTGATGAGTTAAAGCATGAATGGTCAAATCCTGTAGACAATCTTGACGGAAAGGCTTTCCAGTTAGTTGTTCTCAGTGATAAGAATCAGCCAGACAGTCAAGATGATTTGACTCCTGTCACGACTGAACCTAATGCAGCTTCAGATGCTGATGTGGCAGAAACTGCCAGCTCAAGTCAGAATCCCATCAACACCAGTGAGCAAGAAAAAAAACATGATGGAAGTCCACAAATCCTTCAATTAAATGGTATGCCACTAAACCTATTGCAGATTCTAAAGAGATTCTGGGAATTCTGCACGATCAGTTTCCAGTTTTACTGAAGCAATTAAAGCAGCGAGAGAAACTGAAGAACAAATCTGATGTCCAGAAGTTCTTCAGAGCAGAATATGGTAAGAGTGTTGAGAATTTCTTGAAGGTGAAGAAAGTGAAGCAGCTCATGAAGCTCTCCGACTCTGTGTGTCAGATTCGTAAGGGGGAGTCTGCTTTAGGAACTGGTTTCTTGCTCTTTGACAGATACATCCTCACTAACGCTCATGTTATTGGAGAACCTACTGATGTTCCAAAAGTTAACGCTGGACAGTTCACAGCTGTATTTGGTTATGAAGACCTGGATTCAGAGGATAGCAAAAAGGCTTTGTATTTGTTTATATTTTTCATTAAAATGGTCCAAGTAGGGTGTAGTTGGGTTGCTGGGATCTTTTGGTTTTGGGCTGTTATATTCTACCTCTTTGAGCTCATCTCTGCTCCTGTGGTTTGGCTGTAAGCGGTTCAGACGTGAGGAGACTTGATCATCTCCATGACTCAGAACTCCGAGCACATCATCAACAGACACGCCAGCTTCTTCAGACTCCACCTCTTCATCAGCGTCACACTCCTCAACTCCAGCGCCCTCCATATACGGCACAGACTACAGCAGATTTGAAACAAAACCAGAGTGAATCTCATTTAAACACATTTCAAATATTTCACAATTCAGGTAATACATTATTTTTGTGCATTACTTGGTTGAATAGAAAATGTCAAAGCAAATCTTCAAAAAACTGGATTTTCTTTCTGTTAGCCATGTCATACTGTGTGTACCTGTGTGAGGGGGCCGGTGTGTTTATAGTGTAGTGTCTGTCCGATCACGAGGCTGAGTGCTCTGGTG
Organism: Sinocyclocheilus grahami; assembly: GCF_001515645.1. Classification (NCBI taxonomy): domain Eukaryota; kingdom Metazoa; phylum Chordata; class Actinopteri; order Cypriniformes; family Cyprinidae; genus Sinocyclocheilus; species Sinocyclocheilus grahami. The sequence continues at coordinate 834,212 of NW_015505365.1, forward strand.
AAGCCCTGAGCCGGTTCAGGATGGCAGCACAAATACAGCAGCATGCTCAGATAGTCCAGCATCAGCGGAGATGAGTGTGTGCTCGCAAACAGACTGAAGAAAAACTACACACAGAAACAAGGAAAAAATTACATTTACTGTATGTTCATACACAGACTGTCTATTCAGAACATCTTTTGGGAAACATCATAGTTGCAGTCAAAGTTAAGGGTATTGTTTACTCAAAAGTGAAAATTCGCTGAGAATTTACTCCCCTCTAGGCCATCCAAGATGTAGATGAGTTTATTTCTTCACAGAAACAGATTACATCACTTGCTCACCAATGGATCCTCTGCAGTGAATGGATGCCATCAGAATGAGTTAAAAACACCCATAAGGCTTGAAGTTAAAAATGCCTTGATGGATTTGTTTCTTACAAACATGCAGCATTTCTCTTTGCAAACACTGAGTGATGGGCTGGATTGTGGATTACTTGTGGACTATTGTGATGTTTTTATCAGCTATTTTGACGGCACTCATTCACTGCAGAGGATCCATTGGTGAACAAGTGATGTAATGCTGAATTTCTCCAAATCTGTTCTGATGAAGAAGCAAATTCATCTACTGTACATCTTGGATGGCCTGAGGGTGAGCACTTTTTCAGCTATTTAAATTTTTTTGGTGAACTACTCATTTATTCAGTTATGTTTTACTGCATATTAAAGGGTCAACTATTTTTTCTGCTATAACAGCTTAATGTACTACTATGAAAACACTGTAACTTCACAATATATCTTTGAAAAGATGCTGTTACTGAAGGATGGGAGAGGTAGACGGCTGCAGCAAAAAGAAACAGACGGGTAAAAATTTAAATAGTAACATGAACAAAAACAACAACAACAAAAATATATGACCCCATTCGAAGTTCAAAAAATCTTTTAACCTGCTGCATTACCTTCTTAAGATTGGCTAGTCGGTCATAGGGCAGAGGTTCAGTTGGGTCATCAGGGACAGGAAGATCTCTTTCACTGGGAAACCACAATTCAATCTGATCAAAAAAACAAAACATATTAAATTGAACTTATAGGCACATATAAATGTAGCAAGATTATACAGATGAGGCTTGCTTTCATTCATTTTAACTGTAGAAACAGCATGCAGTTGAAATAAAATTAACTATAGAGCCATATTTGAATTATTAAAATGCTGTAAAAGTGATTATACTACAAAAATCTGTTGTTTATAGGTCTGTGCGTAGTTTAATGTTTCAGTGATGCTCTATGAGTGTAACAGACCTGTGCATATTGTTCTTGTGTGATGAGTCCAGTTCCTGCAGTGTCAACAGCTCTGTAGCGCTGGAGGGTTTTTAACAGCTGAGTCTGAGAGGGAAACGGCCACGGCAGAGCCGCACTGAGCAGGAACTGACGCCAGTCCAGCATCTCAGAGTCCGGAGCTAATACACACACCAGCTCATCAACCTACACACACAATAGCACATGTTATCATGCGAGTACAGACAGGCTTGCCTGTAAAGGCGCAGTCACATTAGTGCATTTTTGGCAAAATCTTGTGGGCAAAAAGATCCATTGTCAATCGTGTAACAATGAATGACGCTCACACAGAAGTCACTTTCATATCAAGCCGTTTTCTGTTAGTCAACGCAGGGAATTTGAGTGATAAACTTAAAAATGTTGTGAAATCTGTGTGGGGAAATCTTCCACCTTTTTATATGCCCAAGCCAAAGCAACGAAGACACTTTTAAAATGAATACATTTCAATTTCAATTTTTTTAAGCAAGTTGGTTGGTTGGGAAAGGAAATTAAGTATGAACAATTGCTACCGAAGATGCACAACAAACCATGGAGGAGTTAATCATTTAGTTTGGAGTGAAGATGTACCTGTGAGGGAGTGATATGCATCCAGGGGTCAGGCAGGACATCACTACCCATGTGAGGAGAGGTTAACTCATGCAGAACTTCAGTCAACTCATTACTGCACATCAGACCTGAACACATCACACAATTCACAAATAACAAAATACAGTTATTAGATTCTACTGAAACATGTTGCATTCAGTTCACTTCTGCTTGGTTCTGTTTAACTCTCATTCTGTTCATTCAGTTTTGCACTTGCTTACCCAAAATTACAGTTTTGGAACATGAGAGTGAATAAATAATGATTGAATTTATATTTTTTGGTAAATTATCCCTTTTTTAATTAAAAAAATGTAAATGAGTTGTTAGTTTGTTAGTTTGAGTAATGCTGATTCTGACCGGTAGGTGCAGTCTTGTGCAGCTGAGCACAGAGGATGTGCAGCTGTTGGACAGTCAGAGTGCTGTTTTTGGGCTGCTCCAGCAGGGATCGGCGGGGAGCGGGAGACGGACTCGCCACGACAAGTGTGTCTCCATCCACACAGAAATCAGTGCTCTGCAGCACAAGCTCATGATGGATCTGAACTCCATTCTCAATGTGCTGCCGCACCAACTCTGTCAGCTGGTCGATACTGATAAACATACACAAACATATATAAATATAAAATGTATAAATTTTATATAACATATACATTTGTGAACATGTGTACAGTATGATGAGAAGCACAATTGGTATTGTTAGGTTATTGTCCTAAAACATGTTAAGAATATGTCTCAGTCACATTGTCATTATTTTTGCAAAAAATATTTCTCCTGTTTTATAAGTTCTTCTGTTGTGCGTGTGTGTATTTATGTGTATATACTGTATATATGTGTGTGTGTATATATTTACACTTTTTATGAAAGTATTACATTTGTTTTAAATATATTAAGTATATTTACAATATTCAAAATAAAATGACTAAGAATTTATATTGGAATTTAAATGTATACATACAAATGTTTGTTCTACTGTAAAAATGTGCCTCAATATGTTTTACTGTGTAATAGTTATGACTATGAGAATATGATTTTCTTGCATTGTTCTTTATTTTTATATATTAAAAAAACCCCGTGTCTATTTAAATAATTAATTATTTTATAAATAATTTTATAAATAATTCATTAACCGTTTCTTAAAAGTATATATATATATATATATATCTTTTAATAAACAGAAAAAATATACATCTAAAAGTTAATATAACAATATCTAATAAAAAGAATATTTTAAAAATATATATTTTAAGTATATTCCAAATACCAAAAATAAGTTGACTAAGAATTTATTGCAAAACAAGAATTTATACATCATGGCTTTTGTTTTACTAATGAATTTTATGCTAATTTTAATTTAAAAAATAATAATTTGAAGAGTCAACTAATTTTGCAAATGTGATTTGGAGTGAAATTCTAAGATTCCCCTTTTAGAAGTACATTATTTAAATTGGTGTCTGCAGGACAATTGCAACCAAGAGAGCCAATACAGTGTTCTCATCCTCTCCGGATCTCTGGTCACACATCCATCTTCCTCTCACCTGTTCATCTCAGACAGGAAGCGAGTTCCCAGCCACTCCTCCATGTTCCCGTAGGCTTGTTCTGTTTTCTGCTGCAAACTGCTCACCGTTCTCAGCACATGAGCCTTTATCAGCTCCAGACGCAGCTTCACTGCATGTTCTGCACACAAATATAAATCATTCTTACTGTTTATACATCACATGCACATACAACATCCTGAAGCTGAGGCTAGCATCTGGCATACCTTCACGTTTCAGTGCAGCTGTGAACTCCTGTTTGATTCTCTTCCTCTCTGCTTTCCTCCTGACCTCCTCAGGGTTCTTCTCCACCACGGGCTGTGGACTGGGCTCCTGTGGAGGGGTTGGAGCACCTAGAACAACACACACTCATTAGTGTCAACACATAACACAGCTGAAACTCATATTATAAATGAAGGAGCGGTGACTTTTCTTCACCTTTCTTTTTCCCAGCTTTCCTATTGTCCGTAGCAGAGTTTGAAGTCTGCACTCTCTGTGCCTCCATCTGCTTCTGTTCTTCATCACCCTCCTCTTCTTCTCGCTGCTGTGTCTCTGCCAACACCTGACACACAGTTGTGTGCAAACACACATGAAGACAGATGCACAGTCACAGATGAGTATATTGAAATTTCACAAACACCACTCATCCGATCAGAATTTTGCGTAGGCACTATCCTTTTTTTTTTTAAAAATCACATTTAAAAATGTCTAAATGTGCATGTATACTGTATATAAAAGAATCAACATTATTGTGAAACATACACTACCGTTCAAATGTCTGGAATACAACACAAAGGGCAAAACAGGGCCCCATATTTTTAAGCTTACCAGCAAAACCATTATGAGACACAATGATATAAACACACACCATGCTCCTGACGGCGCTGAGTGCTGTCTGGAAGAACTCCTGCAGAAGTTTCTCATCAGGATGGTGCAGAACCTGTCTGAGCAGCTCAGAAGTGGGAGATCTGCAGGAAACCAATGGAAACCTGACAGCACAAACACATCCAGTTATTCAGCAAACATGCTTAGCCTATATCATTTTCATACACACCCAACGACAAAAATGGAAAGCACACATACAATTTAGTTTTCTTCTTGTCCTCCATTTCAGAGTCTTTTTCATCAGCACTCTTTGCGAGTTTCTCTGGCGGCACAGGAGCAGGGCTAAAATATGAATTTATTATATTTTACCACATTAAAGAGTCTATCTAAACAACTTTACAGTAAAAAAAAAAACAATGTCTGTGTTCAGAACTTAATGCTAATGCACTGTTAACTGCACAGTATAAACTGCATATTGTTTACTATTTATGTAAACTAGCATGTAAAACAGTAGACGTTATTGCTAAGATTGTATAATGTTTAAAAGGCAATATTCATATTATTTATTATTATTTAACTGCACTGACACTATCAGAAAAGAACAAGATTTGACTGAATTGGTGAAAATTTGCATGCATACTGCAAAAATAGTACATGCTATTCTAAACACAGTCATACAAGTCATATATTATGACTTATGAGACAGACATTAATAATTACAGTAGCTCCACAAAAGATCTATAGGCCTGTAATGGCTGTGGCATGATGATAAAACATGATAGAGTATGTAAGGTTTCTTCTTACATTTTTGGTTCCTCTAGCTCGACATGGTCATCTGCAGTGACGTCGATCAATGGGACACGAGTGAAACCACGTGTAGATTCAGGAAACGCAGTTTTACACATCGCTGTGTAATAATCTCTCAAAAGACACGATGAGTCTTGGAAGCGGCCCACTTCTATCTGCACACACACACATGAACAGAACCATGAAATCTGAAACTCATCTAAGACGGTTCTGTGATGTTTTAGAGAGAAAGTGGGTGTGTGTGTTTGTGTGTGTCACCTGCATTAATGCAGAATAATGGTTGATCAGAACAGCGGTGTGATCGTCCAACCAGCTATCATCAATGACACCTGCTCTCTCCTGCTCCGCCTCTTCCTTGCGCTTATCACAGATGTCCCAAAGACGCTCACGCAAGTCCTGCACAAAAACACAACACACGCTGATCACAATATGAAAATAAGCATAAATGGTTGAGCAATTTTTTTGTGAAAACTGTTCATTTGCAGCTAATTTGTGATAAACCTGCAGCAAACAAATATTAATGGAAAACCTTTGCACCAAAACTTTGGCAACTGTGAATATTATATTTACTGCTTTGTTTGTGTGTTCGTTTGTTTTTAACAATAAGTACAATGTAACACAAATCAAATCTTAATACAAAACAAATATACAAAAGAAAAAACATTACACAACATAACACATTAAATGAAACTAAAAATAACATAAAATGAAACAAAATTTTTTTTTAAAAATAAATAAACAAATTAAACATTTTCCTTGCTTTATTGCAAATAAATATTCTGCAGATATATTTTAAGGCTTTCTCCCAATCTTCAGTGAAGTTAATAAACATTTGAGAATATTTTACAAAAAATTTTTTTTAAATATATTTTGATGCTGAAATATAGCATGTATAGCCTGTAAAAATATGTAACTTCTGTTTTTTTTTAAAAGGTTACACTGCAAAAATAAAAGAAAGAAAAGAGAAAAAACTTTAATATTTGTTAATGTTTTTCAGTACAAATACATATCATAAACATTCTTAAAATAAAGATACATTTACCTGAGGGTCTTCTGAAAATGTTATTAAAATTAAATGAGTTTATAATTAATACACAAAAACATATCTACCAGTGGTGTAACAAAAATGAATTTAATTTCAAAAGGAAAACAAGTTTACTTTTCTTTTGGCATTTTTCACTTTATTATGATAGGACAGATCAGTGTTGACAAGAAGCGAAGTGGGAGAGAAAGAGGGGGCGGGATCAGGAAAGGTCCTTGAGTGGGATTCGAACTCGGGACGCCCGTAGCGCAACAGCACTGTATGTCACTACTTTTCTTACCCCATTAGTAGAATGGTTTAGCACAGTCATTTAGTTTTAATACAAGACTTTATATCCTGTCATTTTCCTTCTCAAGTAAATATATCTTGATTTTAGAATGTTTAGATATTTGTACTGGAAAACAAGACAAAAATACTGAAGAAGAAAATCTCTTTTTTTCCCCAGTGTAGGAGATTGTCTCACATCCAGTCTTTGATGGAGTTCTCCTTTGGTCTCCTCGTCCTCTCTGATGTTGTCAGGAACGCTGTTATAATCACGCTGCCACGCGCTTACAAACTCCTGCTTCAGATCTGGCTTCTGTAGATACTGCCTGAAGTTCTCCCTGAAACATACAAACACACACATATTATACAATTACACACACATACACAGGCCTCACGTCACACACACAAGCACTGTTCTCTCACCGGATGTTGTAGAGGTGGTGAAAGATGAGCTCGCGTTCACTGCGGAGGTTCTGCATCACTGTCTTGATGTTAGTCACGTATGAATTACAGACGTTCTCCCAGTACGGCACAAGATACACTGGGATCTCCTGCAAAAGCGACCAACATAACAGAAAAACAAAACTGACGTGACATAAATGGGTCATATTATACATTTTTATCATTTAACAAACCATTTTGAGGCCTCTATAATCCCTATATTAACGTTCTATATTCAATTTCTACTTTAAATAAATGCTGTTCTTTTGAACTAAAATTATTGAGCAGCAAATCAGCATATTAGAACGATTTCTGAAGGATCACAGGCCTCACGTCACACACACAAGCACTGTTCTCTCACCGGATGTTGTAGAGGTGGTGAAAGATGAGCTCGCGTTCACTGCGGAGGTTCTGCATCACTGTCTTGATGTTAGTCACGTATGAATTACAGACGTTCTCCCAGTACGGCACAAGATACACTGGGATCTCCTGCAAAAGCGACCAACATAACAGAAAAACAAAACTGACGTGACATAAATGGGTCATATTATACATTTTTATCATTTAACAAACCATTTTGAGGCCTCTATAATCCCTATATTAACGTTCTATATTCAATTTCTACTTTAAATAAATGCTGTTCTTTTGAACTAAAATTATTGAGCAGCAAATCAGCATATTAGAACGATTTCTGAAGGATCATATAACACTGAAGACTGGAGTAATGATGATGAAAATTCAACTTTGATCACAGGAATAAATTACATTTAAGGTATATTCAAATAGAATTTTTTTTCTGAATTGTAACAATATTACGTTTTTTACTGCATTTTTTATCAAATAAATGCAGTGTTGGTGAGTAAAAGACATTTTTCAAAAGCATTAAAAAGATTTAACCAAGTCAAAACATTTGAAGAGGTTGCGTACATCTGTTAGATATCAGAAAATCTGTGTAATGTTTAAAAATCTTAATTACAACAATTTCTCTAAATGGGGAGGAGGTTTTGAGTTCTGAAAGTTACAATGCTGGTTTTAGTGCTGTGAATTAGCCTTTACAGTTTTCATAGCACATCAGTCTCTTTCAAGATATTGTTTTATTCATATCACCCATTTAATGGAGTCATTGACATAAATCTGATCTCATCTGACCCGCAAGCGAAGTTAGCAGACTACATGGAAATACCAAGTGCTGTAAGCACGTTTATTCTCATACCAGCCTCACAACTCAATCTGAGTAACATTACACAAGCTAGATGAGTGTAATGGCTCTCCATCTGATATTCCAAATCAAACAGACTTTTGAATGTCATTTTTTCATGTTTAATCAGAATCTGCCAGTCTTCTGAGAGACTGTGTGTTATGTGTGTGTATGTGCCTTGGGTAAAGGTTCCTCCACGTAACGCCGTCCAGCAGATTTCGGGGTAGCTGCTTTAGACTTAGCAGAGCAGGCACTTTCTGGACGGGTGTGTTCAGCTGAGGAGGACGTAGACATTTTACTGGAGTGACCCAGAGCTGCTCCTATGGGGAGGACAGAAAGCATATTTCACTAGACATGAAATTACAAAAGGAAATATAAATGCTTGAAAGGCAGCAAATGAATAATGGGAGATTTTCAAACTTTCAAGTCTACAAAACATTTGAATGAGTCTGTAGCAAGCTAAATTACTTGTAGAAAATTGTGGAGAAGAAATGCATATCAGCAACTGCACCAAATTGCATATTTTTGCTCAGTTTGAATAAAAACGATGTTTTCTCCTCAACAAAACCACGTATGCAAGCTTATCTTAATTTTTTGTTTAAATGTTCAATAAACTTTCATTTAAAAAAGAAAAGATATTTTCATATGTCAGGCTTTACAGGGTTAAGTAATAGGGATAAGTGAATCTACCTTTTTCAACTGAGTCCATGGTGTCCATCAGAACTATCTTCACGTTACTGAAGAGAGTGTCCTCGTCTACATCTGCCGTGACTTTCACAAGAATATTCTGCTGGTCACCAAACCATTTCTCCAGTTTTGGCCATGTGTCATGAAAACCACTAATTCTGTTAAAAAATGATAACAAACCCAACAAATTTTGTGCTTCACAAAAAATGTCTAAGAAAATCTGAACGCCACAACAAATTTCTTCTCAATTATGTGAAATTTTTGGGTGGAAAGCATTTAATACAAAGAAAAAAGTAGGATGGAATTTGATTTTATTCATTGGGACTTGACTGGATCATGTAATGTTACACTATTTTCCAGCACAAAATGACATCACTCAAAAAAAAAGTAATTTCCTTGCTGTGGAATAACATGCACAGATGAATCATGGAAGATCACTCAAGAAACATCCACTCCAGAAACAACCATAGTAGTCAATACAGTCAGTGTGTTGTTCTGTTCAGTGTGACGATAATGTTGGACAATTTGTAAGTGACCTTCTTTATGTAAAACCAAAACCAAAAAAAAAAAAAAACTTTATTAAAAAAAAATAAAAAATACAGCCCATTTTGATTTTACATGGTTTTAAAGGGCTCAGTATCTGTAGTTTTATTTTTAAGGGGAAATAACAATGTTTTACTTTTTAAATATTAAAAGACAGTCTTTAAATGGTTTAGTTTATTAAAAATAATAAATATCTGTAGAACGTCTCATATGACCTTAATACTTCTTGTACTCCAAAAGCAGGTTTTTGATGGTACTTTGATTAACTTTTTCCATTAGCATTGCACTTTTCTGCTTGTTTTACTGTATTCATATGAGAGCAGAGTGGGGATTTTTAATTTATTTCTATGGGGGTCAAACTACCCGCTCTCACAGGGAATTGTGGGTTTGACAGTGGATTGGAGAAAGCATTGAGAGCAGTCGAGGACGTCCAAGAGTTGAGAAATTCTCAACAGGCAAAAATGTTGGACGGTAGTCTATCACTGTGAAGTTGTGCATAAATAACATTTGTATATTTATTGCTAATTTCATTTCGATTTCAAATGCAGTTTGGATGCATTCATTGTGTCTGGACTGGCTGTGTTAACCAAAGTGCATTAGCATTTGTGTATTTGGGGATTACAAAATCAAGCTTGCATCTTTCCAACTGTAATTGTGTATATACTGTATATATTGGACATGAAGAAAACAATCATAGGTTCTGCACATTTACTACAAACACACTGTACGTTTTCACACACCTGTGCTGTATCTGTTTCCTCCCCAGGCTTTTTTCATCAGACAAGGATGCTGGATCTTGTGTGTCCACATCTGTCATACTCGTCTTTTCATCTGGAGCATCACTGCCATCTCTCTCCTGCTCTATGCTCTCCCCGTCTATTAATAGGTGAAGATCACACAGCTTCATTATTATTTCATACTAAAAACAACAAAGCCTGTCATGCTGGTAAGAGCAAATAATGATAAAGTATTAACACCTAGCAGTACAATCTACGGTAACTCACCAGCCTGATGAGCGGCTCGCTCCAGAACCTGCTCATCTGAAATGTCTAACAGCACCACTAGGTCCAGTGCAGGGGATGGAGGAGGTGGATCTTTAGGAGCGTTTTTGTCTGTGGCTGAGTTGCTATGTGTTTTTGCCTCAGCCTGATCAGGTTCAGTCCTGTTCAGAGCTTTCTCCAGCATCTGAGCCTGATTGATGTCCACGGGGAACCCGTCAAGAATCCAGCCACTGTCAGCAGGGATGTTCCTGAAGAGCATGACGGAAGGGAATCAGACTGATTTTTAGTGCACAAAATAAATCATAGTTTTTCATGTGCACCTGCTTTAATGTAGTTAACTAAAACTAGTAAAACATACAAAATTACAAATGCTTTAAATAAATTAATAAAAATAATATCTAATTCAGAAACTACAATAACTACAAAAACTACAATAGTATATCAATGACACTAAAATAACACTGATGTGCACTCAAGGAAGAACATTTTATTTACATTTTCGTATAAAAAGTGAAAACTTTTTTTATCTGCTTAAAATAAAACAATAAAACAAGTAAGGTGTGGAGACAAAGCTCTTTACCTGATAGTATCCACTATGATGTCAACCAGCAGTTGATCAGGAACAGCTTTGCCTGTCCTAAGAGCTTGCTCTACTGCTGCACCACGCTGTGCTTGCAACGACCACTGCAGAACAGATCACAGTACATCATGAACCATATCAAAGAGCTCACTGCTGCTAAATACAGAGAGCAAAACTGAGTTCACATGGAGAGTGGCTTTGCGATTGCCTTTACTTTTTCTTTGTCCTCTTTTTTGAGAAGTCCAGATGTCTTATGCAGCTGAGGTCCTGATGTAAGACACACAGAAGAGTCGATGACTATTAGAACTTGAGTGAGCATTTTCATAGTAAATAATATCAGTCTTTATTGGGTTTTTGGTTAAAGGCCATTTATGGAAAACCATATGGAAAAAAAATTTAATTAATGAAAGAATGCTCTAATATGCAATTAAATGAATAGAAATTGGCATAATAAATTCAGAAATAAATGTAAGAATAAGTGTAATCAATCAGCACAGAAATCAATAAAAGCAAAAAAAATATTTAAATACCCCACTGAGTCTTTTAGTTTGCTAAATGATTTAATGTTTCTGGAAATACTTGGTCCTCTATGGGGTGTATAACGTCAAATTGAATCTAAACATGTGTAGAAATAAACAAATACACTACCTTTCAAATGTTTGCAATTTGTAAGACTTTGTAATGTTTTTTAAAAGTCTCTTTTGCTCACTGGGGTTGCATTTATTTGATCAGAATTGCAGTAAAAACTGTAATATTATGAAATATTATTGCAATTTAAAATAACTGTTTTCTATTTGAATATATTTGAAAATGTAATTTATTCCTGTGATTAAAGCTGAATTTTCAGCATAATTACTCCAGTCCTCAGTGTCACATGATCCTTCAGAAATCATTCTAATATGCTGATTTGCTGCTCAAGAAACATTTCTGATTATCATCAATGTTGAAAACAGTTGTGCTAGTTATTATTATTATTTTTTTCAGGATTCTTTCATGAAAATGCAAAAGAACAGCATTTATTGGAAATAGAAATCTTCTGTAACAGTATAAGTCCTTATTGTCATTTTTGATCAATTGAATGCATCCTTGCCGGAAAAAAAAAGACTTTTGAATGGTATTGTAAATAAATATTCCCACAAACCTGATTCTAGAGGAGCGGATTTCTCCTCCTCTTCTTCACTCGGAGGCTGCTCTGTTGGAGAACCATTCCTCTCCAATTTCTTCTGAGCATGGCAAATACAAGGTCAGCTCCAGTAGGAAAATTAAACAGTATAAATAATGAAGTAAATTACGGTAAGTGGTTACACAGAAAACAGTACAGTCACACACAACACAAACTAATCCAAAAATATTGTCAGACCTGCTGGATGCTACTACAAAAACTTGAGTCTTTACTTCTGAATGCATCCTTGCCGGAAAAAAAAATACTTTTGAATGGTATTGTAAATAAATATTCCCACAAACCTGATTCTAGAGGAGCGGATTTCTCCTCCTCTTCTTCACTCGGAGGCTGCTCTGTTGGAGAACCATTCCTCTCCAATTTCTTCTGAGCATGGCAAATACAAGGTCAGCTCCAGCAGGAAAATGAAACAGTATAAATAATGAAGTAAATTACGGTAAGTGGTTACACAGAAAACAGTACAGTCACACACAACACAAACTAATCCAAAAATATTGTCAGACCTGCTGGATGCTACTACAAAAACTTGAGTCTTTACTTCAGATTAAATATTCCTGACCTGTGACTCTTTTTGGCTTTCACTCGCAGCCTGTTTTTCCTGCTGATAGGCTGATAGAGCGTCCTGGATCAAAGAGTTGGCTGAGAGCACATGGATTCCAAGAGCTGGTTCCCAGAGAGGAACAAACAGCAAGTGAGGAAAGTTAGATAATATTCTGACGTGATGAAGCAAATTCATTCAATATGATGAAGCATCAACTCCTACCATTGCTGATCTTGGCGAGGCAGGTGGTTTTGCCCGAGTAGGATTTTCCAAGCAAGCATGCTCTGATGGTGAAACGAGGAAACAGAGGAGGAGTGCTGACGCTGGGTGGGACTATCATGCTCTGTAGACGGCTCAACACATGATCCAGAATATCATTTACTGGAGGGGCTTGACTCTCGTCCTCTTCATGCCAAACCCACTCGCCCTTCATGGCCTGAAGCGAACAGACAGAAAGACACATGTGCATTATACTTGCACAGACATGTAAACGAATCCATCCCTCAACTGTTTCATAGGCAAGGTTCAAGTGGTTTTCACTGATGAATTATGATATACCAAAAAGTTCTAATGTATTAGAGCAGGGTTTCCCAAATAGGGCTTTGCTAGGGAACTGGGTTTATGAGCTCATGAAAAGCTAATAATTAATGATATATAAATTAGAAATAAAAATAACTCTATACAGCATGAATGGTCATAAAATGATGTGCTTCAAAGTGAAATGTGTTAATTTGACTCAAGATTCAGAGGCAAAGGCAGCATCACAAATACTTTGCATCAGTCATGTTAAAGCTACAGTAACTCAGTATGTCCTTACCACATACTGGTTGTAGTCTTGATTGTTGAGTATTTGGAGCTTCTCCAGCTCAATGATCTGCTCTGGTGTGGGGTCAGCAGGGGTGGGATCCACACTGGCCACTTCATACAGCGGCTTACCACTGAAAAACAGCTCCATCCACTCCTGCATCAGCTTCGCTGGTATCAGACTGAAGAAAAGACGGTCATTTTTATTATTTTTTTTACCTACCATATCTCCAAATCAGCATATTGGAATGATTTCTGAAGGATCATGTGACACTGAAGACTGAAGTAATGATGCTGAAAATTCAGCTTTGCATCACAGGAAAAAATTACATTTGAAAATATACTCAAATAGAAAACAGTTATTTGACTCTATGCGAAGGGGATATGTTGCACTGTGTGAGGCAAATGGTGGTCACACCAGATACTGACTGGTTTTCGGACCCCCCTCCCGGACCCCCCAATACAGTAAAACTGCACATTTTAGAGTGGCCTTTTATTGTGGCCAGCCTAAGGCACACCTGTGCAATAATCATGCTGTCTAATCAGCATCTTTATATGCCACACCTGTGAGGTGGATGGATTATCTCGGCAAAGGAGAAGTGCTCACTAACACAGATTTAGACAGATTTGTGAACAATATTTGAGAGAAATAGGCCTATTGTGTACATAGAAAAAGTCTTAGATCTTTGAGTTCAGCTCATGAAAAATGGGGGCAAAAACAAAAGTGTTGCGTTTATAATTTTGTTCAGTATAATTTTTAGTTTCATTATAATGCACTATAAAGGTAGTTTACATAACACATTTAACTTTTTATTTCAAAATCCACTCTGTCTTTTATTTGCTGCTTAGTAGAGTGATCAGGGAAATAAATACTTGGCTGTGAGGAGCCGATATTCTCCAGCTTTGGTTGCCAGATCGACAATCTGTTCCAGAATTCCTCTGCAGATGTCAAAGTGTTTGCGATAATGAGTTTGAGCACGCTCGGCAACTAGCTGTTTGTGTAGCTCACGCTCCATCCTGATCTCTTCACTGCGCTCGAGACGTTCCTGTTGGGCAAGAACCTGAACAATGCCAATGATGGGACATAATCAGGACCACTCAAAAACTTTTTCTGATACTCTATGGGTTGTTTGTCTGTGTGTGTATGATCTCTCACAGCTTCTCTGTCCAAGGCCTCTTGGAAGTCTCGAAGTCGTCTTTCCTGGTACTGTCTCTCTTGGAAGATCCGGTTCTGTTGCAGTACCTCTTTCTGCTGTTTTATTTGCATCAGCTGCACAGTGATCCTCTTCTCCTGCTGCGTCTGACGCATCAACCGACTGACCATCTGTTCCTCTCGTAATACCTCCTGCAGAAAGAATATCAACGCAAAAATCAGATTTGATCAAGGCAAACACTACTAGTCAAAAGTTTGACGCGGTTTTTGACATTCATACATTAAGCATTATTGAAGAGTCATATGTGTTTTTTAACACATTAAATCATATTTGATACATCAGGCTTTTATGGCTCATACGGTATGAAATAATAATGAGAATATGGAGGTCATACTCAAAGAGGAAAAACACCTCAATTTTATTTAGAGTCCCAAACCAAACAAAAATGTGCAATTTGATGCAGATGCTGATATTTATAATGGCAAAAAAGTAAGATGAAATTCTGATGACCTGTAATGCAAATCAATGAGATCTTTATAACAGTATAGCAGACTGCTTACATCAAATGCATATAAATATCAGTTGTCACTTCTTTATCTGCCAATAATGTCTTCTTGATTATGTATTTAAATCCTTTAGATTATAATGCTTAATTTTATGATTAAATCTCTGTGGTTTCAAAACCCATTATGCAATGCAATACAATGATGATGAACAAAAACGTTCCATAAAAGCCTGATGATCATATTTGACACTCAAATTAGTTTCATTATAATGCACTATAAAGGTAGTTTACATAACACATTTAACTTTTTATTTCAAAATCCACTCTGTCTTTTATTTGCTGCTTAGTAGAGTGATCAGGGAAATAAATACTTGGCTGTGAGGAGCCGATATTCTCCAGCTTTGGTTGCCAGATCGACAATCTGTTCCAGAATTCCTCTGCAGATGTCAAAGTGTTTGCGATAATGAGTTTGAGCACGCTCGGCAACTAGCTGTTTGTGTAGCTCACGCTCCATCCTGATCTCTTCACTGCGCTCGAGACGTTCCTGTTGGGCAAGAACCTGAACAATGCCAATGATGGGACATAATCAGGACCACTCAAAAACTTTTTCTGATACTCTATGGGTTGTTTGTCTGTGTGTGTATGATCTCTCACAGCTTCTCTGTCCAAGGCCTCTTGGAAGTCTCGAAGTCGTCTTTCCTGGTACTGTCTCTCTTGGAAGATCCGGTTCTGTTGCAGTACCTCTTTCTGCTGTTTTATTTGCATCAGCTGCACAGTGATCCTCTTCTCCTGCTGCGTCTGACGCATCAACCGACTGACCATCTGTTCCTCTCGTAATACCTCCTGCAGAAAGAATATCAACGCAAAAATCAGATTTGATCAAGGCAAACACTACTAGTCAAAAGTTTGACGCGGTTTTTGACATTCATACATTAAGCATTATTGAAGAGTCATATGTGTTTTTTAACACATTAAATCATATTTGATACATCAGGCTTTTATGGCTCATACGGTATGAAATAATAATGAGAATATGGAGGTCATACTCAAAGAGGAAAAACACCTCAATTTTATTTAGAGTCCCAAACCAAACAAAAATGTGCAATTTGATGCAGATGCTGATATTTATAATGGGAAAAAAGTAAGATGAAATTCTGATGACCTGTAATGCAAATCAATGAGATCTTTATAACAGTATAGCAGACTGCTTACATCAAATGCATATAAATATCAGTTGTCACTTCTTTATCTGCCAATAATGTCTTCTTGATTATGTATTTAAATCCTTTAGATTATAATGCTTAATTTTATGATTAAATCTCTGTGGTTTCAAAACCCATTATGCAATGCAATACAATGATGATGAACAAAAACGTTCCATAAAAGCCTGATGATCATATTTGACACTCAAATTTTAACATGATTTTTCAAAAAAAAAGAAAAAAAGGATAATCAAGTAAGTTGCTTTAGTGCAGCAAGTGTTCATCTTGAAATATTACTAACAATATAAAAGTGATTCTTATATTTACTTTATAAAAAAATCTGCAAATTTTTTAAAAAGACGTGTACCATGACCTGAAGTGGGGTAATTATAGTAAAAGGTTTTCTACTTGCTAAATGTATTAACTAACAGTCAGACGACAGAGGAATGTAGTAGGTTGCGTACAACAGGTTTTTCAGCAAACTTAGCTTGTGTATCAAATATGATATTTATAGGGTTTAAATAAGCCAAGCCTGTGGTCACCTGCTGAGCTTCATGGGCTTGTAGTTGTTCCATCAGCGCACGGCGTCTCCGCATCTCTCTTTGTTCCCGGGCAGCAGAGTCTTCCTCCAGACGCTGACGGATGTTCTCGATGTACTCCTTGTTCCACTGTTCTTTGTCTCCTGTAGTCATTGGCTGGGTCACACGACCACTGTAAATCCAGGTACAGTTCGTCATACCAAGGTCTCAAATAGTCAAGAATGTTTTTGCCAGTTTTGTGTGAAATAAGATTTAAGATTTAAGTCAGTGAAAGAACTGTGAGCAGTATGTCGGCCTGCTTTTGTGCATTTATTGTTTGTACTCCTAGATTTCCAGTGTTATGCAAACACACCTGGAAAGAAAGCCTCCACCTCCAGCAGGAGAAATCCTCTTCTGGTTCTTCTCAAACTGAGCTATCTCATGATGAACATACTGGAAATCACACTGCATCTTAAAGAGTGCTCACTAAATGCAATCAAATCCTGTCAAAACAACTTTTGACGATTCATATTGTTTTACTGTATATTGTTTTTCATTCCAATCCATCCATTCTAATTCTATTATAATATTTATTCATGTTCAGAATTGCGTTTATTTTTATATTTGCATTTGAATTTTAACATTTATATTTAGCTTTAATTAATTTTTCATTTTATATACTTTTGTAGTATTTATTAATATTTAGAATTTGCTTTTATTTTTTATGATTTTAGTTCAATTTTTAAGTTTTAGTTTTATCTGCTTTTGTCAGTTTTATTATTATTTTTAAATAATATTTATATTTGTGACCCTGGAGCCCAAAAGCAGTCTTAAGTTGCTGGGGTATATTTGTAGCAATAGCCAAAAATACATTGTATGGGTCAAAATTATAGATTTTTCTTTTATGCCAAAAATCATTAGGATATTAAGTAAAGATCATGTTCCATGAAGATAGTTTGTAAATTTCCTACCGTAAATATATTAACACTTAATTTTTGATTAGTAATATGCATTGCTAAGAACTTAATTTGGACAAATTTAAAGGCGATTTTCTCAATATTTTGATTTTTTTGCACCCTCAGATTCCAGATTTTCAAATAGTTGTATCTCAGCCAAATATTGTCCTATCCTAACAATAGGCTTTCAGATGATGTATAAATCTCAATTTTGAAAAATTTACTGGTTTACAGTGTCACACTTATCTTAAATTTTTTAGTTTTAGTTTTAGTAATTCTTCAACTTAAAAATTAGGAATGTAGTCTTGGCAAATAATTGAAATAAGTTTCAGTTTTTTAAATCTAATATTTATATTTTATTTCTGATTTATTTCAATTACCGAAAACAATTTTTTAAATCGTAATAGCTTTAGTTAACAATAAAAACACTGCTGTACTGTACTATGCAGCATAGGGCGCTTAATTATCATGAAAATAATGTCAAAAGTGTAAAAGTGTTGTTCACCTCAGCCTCTTGCTTTTTGCGAAACTGAAGCTGTTTCTCAGAAGCTCTTGACGTGCGAGCGTGTGGAGGTTTTGGGATCTGCACAATAGCCGACTGAATCTGAATCATGATCTCATGCTGTTTTCTGCGTGCCTGCCGGTGCTGACAAACAACAAATCAAACTATCAGTCTCAGCCAACACTATCACATGCTGATTCACCAGTCAATGCACAGTAAAGCACAGAGGGTGTAAAATGTTTTAATACCCCCAAAAACTGTTTGATGCTACTGAATAAATAAGGTTCAAGGTAGTTATTGATAGCTATGAAAATGTTATCCACAGTCAGCTGTAGAAAGTTACACCTTCTCAATCTCCCTCAGCCTCCTCTCGTCCTGCCGCTTGAGCTGGTCCTCCTCCTTCAGGAGGTCAGCCATGACTGAGCGGTTGTACATGTCCTGCCCTCTTTTATGGAAGTGTTTTGCAATCTTCTGCATCTTCAGATCTGTCTCACGCTTTACCACCGTCTTCAAGCGCTGTGAGACAAACAGCCTGAAATGAGACTCCATTCTGAGGTCCCAACATGCAATGTTCGTAAAGTTAATCAAAACATGAACTAACCAATATACCAATTACAACAACGTGGCAAAAGCAGCTTACCATATCTGAACTACTTTGTCAATATAAAAATGTCTAAATATTATTAAGAGGTTAGCTATTGTGTAATACCCTACAATAACCACCAGGGCACTATACCAGCCCAGAGAGAGATTTATTTGACCTTGTACGACTGTATCACCTCAGTATAGATGCTGTTCTCTACGCGGTGCAGTCGGGCCGTGGCTGCAGGCTGCATGACCTCCATGGCTGTGGCAGTGAGGCCTGATCTCTTCTTCTTCTGCAGCTGTATGTAGAGCTGGTAGAGCAGATGTGTGGCCGCCCCCTGCCTGCTCTGCATCACCGCTTTGGCCATGGCCAGGTCAAAGGGCACGCCCAGCAGCTGCAGAGTGGGCTCAATGCGGGTGAAGTTATTCAGCTTCGCATTCGCCATGCTGTGGAATAATAATTTAATAAATTACAATGTCTTTGTCTGACTATAACATTAAAATAACATTTCCTTCATGGGATTAATAAAGTGTCTGTCTGGATGTATCTCACAAAAACATGCCACACTTCACCATAACAACAATATATATATTAAAAATATGTCTATCTATCTAACGTTATACCTTTGCTTGGAGAACAGGTGAAAGTCGTCCTGCAGCTCATATCTGTGCAGGATCTCTCCAATCAGATAACCATTTGCAAAATCCCTGGTGAACGAATAGGGCTCTAAAATAAAACACATAACATTCACAAGACGAATAAAACGGCCGCAATTATTACCTGTAACTTAGTTTAGCTGATGAATCAGGTATAAATATACACATTTTTGAATGGATAACTCGCGTTAATCCGTTTGCTAAAAGCTATTACTTGCAAAACAAACACTTACCAATGACTTTTGACAGCCGAAGCTCTATATTCAGCCACTGGCAGATTATGTCTGACATTCTGAAGGTTTAATTTGCTTAAGTAAAATCAATAATGTCCATGTAAATGTAAGGATAATCTAGGCAGCTGTCTAGTTCATATTGTTTTGGGGAGTGTCTCGTTTTGGCGTGGTGTTGTCACAGCAACCGAACTACCAGGCGCTGCGCTGAGCGCTAAGGTCCAACCAATATTTCCTGAATGTAATGCACGGCCGACTGGATGTACCTTGTGAACTTGGTCTTTGCTAAAGACATTCGTTGTCAATATGTTCTGTTTGTCGTTATTTGATAAAATACGGTAAAATAAAATAAAAATATAAACGTGTGCATGTTTCCCCATTTGATTTTTAAATATACATTTTAAAGACATTTAAATAATTTTTATATATACATTTTAAAGACAATTTTAAATAAGTTTTAATAAATAAATATCTTAAATCATTTGGACATAAATACATCTTATATAAACTCGCAATTCTGAGAAAAGGTCGGAATCAGAAAGGGGGGAATCCGAAATCTGAGTTGTTTATTCTGTCTTTTTTTCTTTAGAATTCTGAATTTCGTGTTCAAAACGAGTTTCGAGCGCAAATAGCTTTTTTTTTCTTTTTTTTTTGGAATTTCAGGGCTTCATTAAAGGCACAATATGTAATTTTCGCCGCTAGAGGGCGCGTATTCAAAATAAACAAATAGAGTAGTTTGATGACGGACACTGAGTGTGGAATCATGGGAGTTGTGGTCTTCATCCCCACAGCCGATGCAATCTGGGGCAGAAATCAAGTTAATGGATGAGCTAATGATTTATTAACATAGTAGAATGAAAGCCATCGAAGCGAAACGAGGCGCTGAACGAGCGTGACACATGGCTCGAAAGCAGCGGAGCTTTTATTATGCCACAGTCGACCGCTTCCGCTGCTTCCGGTCGTGCGTATGTGGGGTAAAGCAGCGCTGTTTTATCATACTAGATACATTTGAAAGTTCTGTTATAATGCTACTCTGTGCGTTCGTCACCGGTCTATTAAAACGCACAGCATATTAAAAGCGTCTTTGGTGTTTGGTGAAATCAAGGGGTTATGACGTCATTGGCAGGCGACACAATGACGCTATAGACACGCTCCGTGTCACTAGTTAAAATTGCTTATTTTTCTGGATTTAAACATCGTTCGAAACATTTGGGATAATGCAAGTACACAAGTCAGCAAAATATATAACACTGTTCTAGTGATTTTTGGATATTTTAATTAAAAAATCTTACATATTGTGCCTTTAACTCGTTTCGATCCAAATTTTGAACTCAAATAGTAATCTTACACCCAATACTAATGCATATGAATTCCATTTGAATACACCTTATATGTATTATTGCTGGTGGTTTGAAAATGCATCGATTTAACTTTAATTAAAACATCAAAATTCCACCATCTCCTTAGGAAAGATTAAACTGCATGTGTTTTATTAGTAAAGGAGAAAGCCCTTCATATGAAACACCCCAAAAACACACTTTAAAAAAAAAGCAAAAACACGTAAATGTGAGAATCATAAAAGGAGAGAACTGAAGGAACATGTTTCTAAAGCATTAGGATAGAGCCCCAAAATAACAAGAGAAGGGTGAAAGCTGTGGTGGGTTTATCGAAGTGAAAATGAGGACTACTTAAGGAGAGAACTGAAGGAACATGTTTCTAAAGCATTAGGATAGAGCCCAATATAACAAGAGAAGGGTGAAAGCTGTGGTGGGTTTATCGAAGTGAAAATGAGGACTACTGACCTACATAGATGTTCCTTTACTAGCACTGCTGCCATCCTGTCTGGAGAAAACATAAGCTTTCTCTGCACATAACAATGATCAGGGCCATTTCAGACTGGAATAAGGGTCAAATGGAGTTGAGAGGTTCAGAAAAACATTACTGACAAAGCAAATATTCCTGCACTTTTATCGCATACAGATTTCTCAATGCAGTTACAAAAGCAATAACATGCATTGGAATGTCCAAAGGCAAAGTAATCACAGAAAAGCACACTGGATTTATTTTTCAAGATTTATTGTCTCTAATAATACAGACTGGTTGATATTCTGTTAGTGTTTTAGCAACTAGAGTAATAGAAGCTCAGATGCCTGCATACATCTTGATTTTTTCTACATGTGTTTACACACTCATATAGCGCTATATGGAATTATTTCATATTCCTCATTCATAGCTCATCTCTTCCTCGCTCTGAACGCTGAATGTGGAATCGGTCATGCATACAAAGGCAATAATATTATTGTAATATTAACTGGGGTGCAATATTCCCATCTGATGATCTTCATGCTTAAGAGAAAAGCTTATTTACATCAGTGTCAAGATATTTACATTAGCGCCTCATAGTGTGACATCCTACAGATCTCTCATCTTAATTGCATACGGAAGTTGCTCAAATCGGATTTAGAAAAATTAAATGCCCTGCTCAGACATTATATAGTAATAATAATAGTTAATATATATATATAAAATCAGAATAATAATATAAAATCAGACTTGGCCCACTTTTTTCCTGTAATGACAGCCTATAACATTGGCTCATTTTCCATTTATATTCCTAATAACACGCTCACGTTGGCTATAAAATCCAAATCCAAAGCTAAGGCTTTCGAAGCATATTCTTCAACAGTTAAAAAACTAAAACATTGCATACAAATGGACATTTGTGTATTATACATTCATACCACCAAATAAAAAAAATATTTTAGTAGGCTTTAAAAGATCTCTACACATAACCCAAAAAAATGACATATTAGTAACTAATAATTTCAACAAAATAAAATCTTTCACAGTAGTGTTTAAAGCTTAAGCAACAGTAGATGCTGACCTCTCATTCTTAATGTTCATCTAATGCCCTTTCAATCACACACCACATTAGGAGTTTAATGACTGCTATCTGATGCTCTTCAACGTCGACATGAAATTGCATTGCGACCCATTTTACTTCCACACTATGATGTTTCAGAGTGAAACGAGATACTGAACACAAATAAAATGCAGGGCGGGGCTTGATTTCATCCATCAAACATAGATTGGATGGTGCACAGTGGGAGTTTCATAACTAGCTGTTTAGTTTCTTATTAAAATTAGAAAAAAAAAACATCACAACAGCACCAACAACGTGCATTAAGAAAATAAACAGGGCCACTTTTGATTTCATATCGACTTTCATCATTCATTCTCACTGTAGTGACAAGCATCATGTCGTTCTGATGTGATGCATCTGTTGTTCTGACTGCTGCACAAGGTTTTGGAGAACTAGCGATATGCACAGTGCTCAGAAAAAAGGCCTTCACAGTAACATTGGATACATAGCTCTCATATATCTATGCTAGATCGATTAAGTCCAATCTAAAGGAATAGCAGGTTCTTCTGACGTCAGTAAGGCCAGTTAAAGTAATTTACCCTGTGGTCCATAATCCAAGGAAACTGTTCTGAAAGAAGGTGCTGTTCTTTGGGGGAAAAAAATAAAATAAAATAACTAAGCCCCCGAGGCACTGTGGTCATTTTAAAACCATAACAATCTCTGGACACAAGACATATCATCATCATGGACAGATGTTGAGTTCATACTGGGAGTATTATGACGTTAGAGTCCCATATTCATCAGGTGTGAAATACAAAGATGCATTCATAAAACTAAAAGGTGCTTCACATGTACGGATAATGCCAAATGCATTAAATGTCACTGACCTTTGGAAAGCAAAAATGAAAAGACAAAAAAAACAAAGCAAAAAAAGAGTTCTATATCCTACAACCTGGATTATTAGACCAAGAGCAGAGATTTTTGGGAAAAAATGTTGTAGAGAATAGGGCTGCACGATTAATCAAAAAAAGAAAGAAAAAGAAATAGAAATTCTCAAATTGAAAAGGCTGCTTGTAGTTTAATGTTAAAAAATTAAGACATTTTGACAAATATTAGTATTGTAACAACTGTACTGTAAAATAATTTTTCTTAATTTCTTATATATTATATTACAATAATATTATTAGTTATTTTCTTTAATATTTTTATTAATGGCAGTAGTAATAATAATTACAATTAAAATTAAACAAATATTATTAGTCTCACTGCTATATAATTACAATTTTTGGCCAAATTGTGCAGCCCAGCAAGTACAGCAACCCTGGAGATTAAAAAAACACAAAAAAACAACAACTTGACTTTATTCCCAAAATCATGCAGCCCTAGCATAGAAGGTAATTTTCTACAAGTTATGCTGACTGAGCGTCAACCACAAATCAAAAATACACAGAACTAGCTAGCTGCATCACAGTGTGTTTACATGCATCTTAGTTATTTTCTTTAATATTTTTATTAATGGCAGTAGTAATAATAATTACAATTAAAATTAAACAAATATTATTAGTCTCACTGCTATATAATTACAATTTTTGGCCAAATTGTGCAGCCCAGCAAGTACAGCAACCCTGGAGATTAAAAAAACACAAAAAAAAAACAACTTGACTTTATTCCCAAAATCATGCAGCCCTAGCATAGAAGGTAATTTTCTACAAGTTATGCTGACTGAGCGTCAACCACAAATCAAAAATACACAGAACTAGCTAGCTGCATCACAGTGTGTTTACATGCATCTTACACAGACTAAGCTGACAACGTAAGATCATGAAAACACTTTAACAGCTGTTTTCCTTAATCAGGGAAAAGGTTTAAGAAAAATCAGAGATGCATGTTTCTCCCATTTTCCTTTTGTACTGTCAGCTTATTCAACGTGCAGACCCATGTTTAAATAGAGAGCAAGACTCGAGAAGTTGTTGCTTGAAGCTACATACAATTTTTTTTAAATCACCTGAAAGCGGCGCAGCTTTGAGAACAAGCCTTAAATGCACTGGTTTTGATCTTTTGAAATGCAAATCGACATGTTTTACTGGCAGAGAAATGTGTGAAAAACTGCTGGAGTCAATCAACTCAGGGGCCGTTTACACGACAACGTTTTCAGCCAAAAACGGGAAACTTTTTTCATGCGTTTTGCCTGTTCGTTTACACGACAACGGCGTGTTGGGGACTGAAAATGCATATTTTTGAGTGCAAGTTTTTGAAAACGTCACAGTTGTCGTTTCCGTGTAAACCCAAAATGGGAATCTTTGAAAACGGTGGCATCATGCGGGTGCGTAGTACGTGTTAGGCATGTAGACATGCGCAGTACGTAGCGATTTTAAATGCAGGCGCGAACAAACATACACAACAATGGCGGAGTACATGGTACTGTTGTTGCTGCTCAAAGAGTTTGCTAATGCTCCTTCAACAAAGTGTGGATTTACTTCACCAATATTACAACCAACAGCGGAGACGCATCATATACACACGGCACCAGGTACTGTTTACGAACAAGGTGACAGCGCCAACTACTGGCCTGGCATACGTAATACAGCGTTTTTGGCCGTTTTCACGGATATGTGTAAACGCGAATGGTTTTGAAAACGCTGTCATGTATACGTGAAACTTTTTAAAAACTCAAGGGAAAAACTTTTCCGTTTTTGACTACATCGGTGTCATGTAAACGTAGCCTTAGGCTGCTTTTTGGACCTCCTACGTCTAACTGCTACAAAACTGTTAGTAAAATTAGGACTGAAAAAAAAAGCAGTGAAATGTTGCACACAATATAATGCTGTAAAGATGAAAATGTACTGCGATCACTCCAATAACACTGCAAGAAAGAGGCACGAACACTTTCGTACGAATAGAAGCGACGTTCCTAAGGGAAACCGTCATACTGCTCCGAGCGAGCGCGAGAAGATACGACCACCTTCAGCTCTTCAGTAGTACTTCACCTGTCTGGTCAGTATCACAAGTCCTTGAGAAACAGTAGTGACGTTGATTATGTAAATGTGAGCGATTTCCAGTAAGGGCACAAACCCTAAAACGAACCGAAAACATCCTCCTAAAGGTGAACGGCACAAATGAACAAAAGAAAAATAAAAGCTAGTGCGTTCTCAGGATTTTCCAGAGAGAAAATTGTGGAACCAGGTGTTTGAAGGCTGTGGTTGCTCTTCAGAGGATTCTGGGATTAGGAACTGGGATGATGTGACCGATGTAGGGCTGCCAAGCGAACCGCTAAAGTTTTCCGCCTCTGGAGAATCCAGCTGCCAGGAACACTGGGGTTTGTAGCCTGTATTCAATCCATCGTCTTGGAAGTCGGCCTCGAATTCGATTTGGGGCTCGGCCGGACCCGCGACGGACTGCATCTGAGGCCTGTAACCTCCGCCACCGCACGCCCCCTGCGAGGAGGTGGGGCTCTGGATGCCTGCATAGGTGATTTCAGTCTGCGTGGAGCCCACCGAGGCGGTCGAGGAACCGGAGGAGTCTGAGACCTGGTTACTGTGTGAGCCGTCACCGACCACATGGTTGTAGTATCTCAGCAGGGCCGGTTCATCCGAGTCGGTGTCGACCTCGATGTTGTCGTTCTCAGACTCCTCCTCTTCCTCTGGGACCGGGAACAGGCCTTCCTTAGTGAAATCCCTCTCCGGATTCTCCACAATGTGGACCAGACTGTGAGGAGAGGGCTTCACATCCAGAGGACCCTAAACGCAAACAACAGCAAAGCAGTTTGAGGAATCATTTATGTTCGTAGCATTAGGTTTTTAGAAATAGTAATAGTGATTCCTGTCTTAGCGAACACTAATCGAGAAAGGTTTTACCTGTGGGGAGGACCAGTCT
This sequence comes from Sinocyclocheilus grahami, assembly GCF_001515645.1. NCBI lineage: Eukaryota > Metazoa > Chordata > Actinopteri > Cypriniformes > Cyprinidae > Sinocyclocheilus > Sinocyclocheilus grahami. The sequence continues at coordinate 860,594 of NW_015505365.1, forward strand.
CCGGGTACTTTAGGTCCAGGGATTTCAGGATAGAAAGCTTTCTTTACCCTGGAATTACATAAATAAAACAAAACCATAAAGGCAACTGATTTACATCAATGTTGTTACATTGTATGTGTTGTATAACTAAAACGGTGTTAACTAAAACTGAAAAACGAAATGTTTTAAAATGTAATCGTTTTTAATTGAAATAAACATTAAATTAAATGAAATATTAAAAACTTAATTTATTTCAGTTTCACTTTTTATTTTCAACCTAATTTTCTTTTAGTTTAAACTGAAGTACTACAATTAATAAAACTGAAACTGAAATAAAAATGAATGAAAACTAAATAGACTAAAGCTAAAAGAAATGAAAATTAGTCAAACTAAAATGGAAAGTAATTATTCAAAATATGAATAAATGCTATATTAGTATATTAATGATACTAAAAATAACACTGTGCATCAGTAAGACTGGAAGAATACAGTCTGTTGTAGAACAAGTACTGTAGAGAAAAAAACATGTGACCCTGGACCACAAAACTAAATTTTTTGAAAATTAGATTTATACATCATCTGAAAGCTGAATAAATATGATAGGACATCTGAGGGTGCCAAAAAATCTAAATATTGGGAAAATTGCCTTTAAAGTTGTCCAAATTAAGTTCTTAGCAATGCATATTACTAATCAAAAATGAAGTTTTGATATATTTACGGTAGGAAATTTACAAACTATCTTCATGGAACATGATCTTTACTTAATATCCTAATGGTTTTTGGCATAAAAGAAAAATCTATAATTTTGACCCATACAATGTATTTTTGGCTATTGCTCCAAATATACCCCAGCGACTTAACACTGCTTTTGTGCTCCAGGGTCACATATATCATTTCAGTTAGCTGCCAAGGCAACATTTCTAATTTTAAAAAGTAGCAGTTTTTGAAATACTAAAATTACTAAAACGAAAACTGAAATAAAAACGGATAAAAACTAAATAGACATATATAAAAAAACTACAACTCAAAAACAAAAAAACATAAAAATAAAAACATTTTAATAAACACTACATTAAGTTAACACTGATGTGAGAACACAATTATAGCACACATACTATCAAGCCATTTTGGTCAAAATGACTTGATTTAGTGGATTTTTAAAAATTATTTAACTTGATGGAAATGCTATTAAAGCACAACAGTCTCTCTTATGTAGCAGCAAAAGATAAAAACTTAAACTTATTTTATTTCAGTTATTTGCCAGGGCAATATTCCTCATTATAAAAGTACTAAAATTACAAAAATGGAAATAAAAACGGACAAATTTACTACTAAACATGAGGAAACAATGCAACAAAATTACTCAAACTTAAAATGGACAATATAATAATAGAAACTAATTCAAATTTTAATAATCAATATATTAGTATATATATTACTAAAATAACAGTGACTTGTGTTGATCAGTAAGGCAGAAACAATAGTCTGTTGCTGTAGCTCATACTGCAAGCCATTTAGGTTGAATTGATTTGATTTAGTGGGTTTTGGAAATTATTTAACTTAATGGAAATGCTTTTAAAGCCCATTAATAAAGTCCTACCACTCTCTCTTCTTGTAGCAGCAGATGCTGATGAGGATGAGACAGCAGAACATGATTCCCAACGGCACAAGAATGCCAACAAACAACATGTCGGCAGCTGGATGAACACAGAAAAGCAGACGTTTAGGAGAACTATATAATGCAGTTTGTTATCTGCAATATCAAAACATCTCATCTAAATTACAAAGTCACTAGTTCTTCTATATTAATGTATAAAAAGAAATCTATAAATGAGTGTTGACTTTAATATCAAATCAGCTACAGAACAATGACAGAATATTTGAAAGAATTTCATAATTTCTTACTGTCCATCTCTATTTTAATGTCCACAGTCGACCCTGCATCCTCCCCAGCTGAGGTGTAGGCCTTCACTACGAACTTATAAAAGCTCGGAGACAAACCCTTCACCCTGTACGACTGCACTTCAGGATCAGAGATATTAGCTAGGAACACAACCACACAATTATTAAAATATACAAGCGATAAGATTTCCATAATTAACATTTTTGCAAGAGAGAAAAAAACATGCTTTATTAATATTTTTATTTATATACATTTCTATGTGTGAAAGTGCTAACCAATGAGATCCAGATGTGCAGCATTTGCCAGGTAGACGGTGTATCCGCGTATGAAGCCTCTCTGGTGTTCCATCGCGGTGGCTTTCCAAGACAGCAGCACATCAGAGCCAGTCTGACTGGGTGACAGCTTACTAACCGACTGTGAAGGAACTACAGAAGATCCAGCAAAAGAAAGAATAGATTCACATACAAACAGTCAAAAACAGACTAAATCTAGCAGTGATTTATGTCATCTTGACATCATGAAATCATAATCGGGAGTTTTGTGGCTTTTAATCCATGTCTGCCAGATTTGAGGCCATTGATATGAGTGTACTCCTAAAAGTTAACAAAATAAACACTGCAGATGCTGTATAAATATAAGTATGCTGAGGGTACATACTAATTTGAGTAAAATAAAATGCTGTCTAAAATGAAATGTCTCCTCCTCCTAAGCTATAAATATCTAAATATTCACATTTTCTTGTTTTGTTTAATATTTAATAGTAGCAGTACTAGTATAGTAGTAGTAATAATAATACAGTCGTCAGTTGAGCGAATGCTCCCCTTTTCCATCCATCATGTGGATATAAAGGTAGGGTTTGTTTTATTCATTGTGTCCTCATTGATTTTGTTCATTCACATGTCAAGTGTGGTGAAATATTACATTAGTAATATTTCTTATTTTAATATTTTTAGTAATAGCAGTAACAACAGCTGTTGTCATCATATTGCTATATAATTACAAACTATTTGTTTCAAGTCATGCAGCCCTACAAACAATCCCACACCTGGGGCCAGCTGCATAAACTTTGCCTCTATGTTAAGAAAGTGTCTAAAGCACTAGAAGTTATCCAAAGGGTAATCAATCTTATTTTTGGATTAAACTATTCTACGCTTTTATGTAAAAAAAAATATGACCAGTCTTATTAGATGACTAGCTTGTAAGACTAGTCTAAAGCTTTTATGCAACTGGCCCCTGGATCTTTTTTTTTTTTAATTGTATTTAAATCACAATTGTAATGTTTTTAATCGGAAAAATCATAATTAAAAAAAATTAAATTGGTGGATTAACCTTTCCAATAAATGCATGAATACAATATTCACATAAGCAATGGCTTGTTTGTGTTTTACAGAAAGCTACCATTCATTTGCCGCTGCAACAAGTTTAATGGTTTGCTAATATTTTTGTCCTGTTGACATGTGACCTGTAAGCAGAGAAATGCTGTGGAATTCACAGTAAAGGCCCTACTGTTTGTGTGAAAGTGCCTTATGAGCGGTGAACAGCAATGTTTCTCTTACTCATTTCCTGGGAGTATCCCTGCCATCTCTGCAGCAGCGTAGGAGCGCCGGTCGAGAGAGAGTACACGGATACGGTGTACCTCACTCCTGCCACCAGAGAGTCTGAAATAAACAGAATCTAATAATCAGTGAAGTGCACAGAGAAAGCATGCAGTCGTGGTGTAAACAAAGCATGAAGAAATGCAAATTCCAGTAGGTTTCCACTATGTGTGGTGTAAAGTTGTCCTGAAAGTATGTGGACACTTAAGTCACACATTTTAAAAATGAATACCATTGCATCAGATGACAAAATAATAAAACAAATGGCATTTATTTTAAAGCACAAGAACTGACCATTAAAACAATCATCAAAACACCCGCTGATTCAATAACAGTGAGTGAAGATGATGAAGAAGAGCGAAGTTAGTGTAAAGAAAAGATCCTGCAGCATTTGAGTGCAGATGTTTTAGTTTTTTTTTTTAATCTATGCAATGCCATTCAGGTATTATTAAAGGGATAGTTCACCCAAAAATGAAAATGTGATGTATATCTGCTTACCACCAGGGCATCCAAGATGTAGGTGACTTTGTTTCTTCAGTAGAACACAAACGAAGATTTTTAACACAAACCGTTGCAGTCTGTCAGTCATATAATGGAAGTGAATGGGAATCACGGCTTTGAGAGTCAAAAAAACATACACAAACAAAACCAAATTAAACCCTGCGGCTCGTGATGATACACTGATGTGTAAAGACACGAAACGATCGGTCTGTGCAAGAAACTGAACAGTATTTATATAGTTTTTTACCTCTGATTCAGCGCAATGTCCGACCTGTCCTGAGCGCGTTCGAGTCTTCTTCTTCAGCAAGAGCGTGATGCATCTTCTTCTTGCTTTATGGCAGATCGCTGACTTATAAGTGCATTACCGCCACCTATCTCTGAAATGGACCACTGACACTCCTAATTGAGATTGTAGATAGAGCCTGTCCTGAGCGCGTTCGAGTCTTCTTCTTCAGCAAGCACGTGATGCATCTTCTTCTTCTTGCTTTACGGCAGATCGCTGACTTATAAGTGCATTACTTCCACCTATCTCTGAAATGGACCACTGACACTCCTAATTGAGATTGTAGATAGAGTGTCAATGGTCCATTAGAGAGATAGGTGGCGGTAATGCACTTATAAGTCTGTGATCTGCCGTAAAGCAAGACGACGACAACGCGTCACGCGCAGGCTGAAGAAGAAAACGCTCTCAGGACAGTTCAGACATGAATCAGAGGTAAAAAACGATATAAATACTGTTCAGTTTCTTGCACAGACTGATCGTTTCGTGTTTTTACATCAATCGACACATCATGTTTTTTTGACTCTCAAAGTCGTGATTCCCATTCACTTCCATTATATGACTGACAGACTGCAACGGTTTGAGTTAAAAAATCTTCGTTTGTGTTCTACTGAAGAAACCAAGTCACCTACATCTTGGATGCCCTGGGGGTAAGCAGATAAACATCACATTTTTATTTTCGGGTGAACTATCCCTTTAAGTGTCCAAATACTTTCAAGGATCACTGTATTTACTAAAATAATTGATTTGATTAATTGATTTAATCAATTAATTTAAAAGACTCACCTGAGTTCACTGTGAAGCTGCAGTCTGATTCTGGAACTTTCTTCCAGTCAACGGGGCAGAGTCCACTGCAGCCGGTCGGGACCCACTCCACAGCGTACCCGCTGCTCGCATTGACATTAGGCTGCCAGGAGAGGACAAATGATCCATTTGTGCCGAGCAGCTCAGACACAGACAGCTGGGAATCTACAGTTTTCGGGTGAACTATCCCTTTAAGTGTCCAAATACTTTCAAGGATCACTGTATTTACTAAAATAATTGATTTGATTAATTGATTTAATCAATTAATTTAAAAGACTCACTTGAGTTCACTGTGAAGCTGCAGTCTGATTCTGGAACTTTCTTCCAGTCAACGGGGCAGAGTCCACTGCAGCCGGTCGGGACCCACTCCACAGTGTACACGCTGCTCGCATTGACATTAGGCTGCCAGGAGAGGACAAATGATCCATTTGTGCCGAGCAGCTCAGACACAGACAGCTGGGAATCTACAGGAAAGAAGATCACAGACAACGCATGGAGTGTAACACTAGTCTGAAATCAATGGATTAAAACAGTTAACTGCGATATACAGCAATTAGTGCCAAAGTTCCACTAAAGAAACTTTAATAATTAAAAATTGTAATAACTTAATTAACAGTTATTTAGTTTATTTAAATTTAATTTACACATAAAACAGCCATTAAGAAGGCCTTTCTTGGATTATTTTAGTCATTTTTCCATTTATCTACTGAAGTAAACTAAAGGTTGTAACAATTCTGACCAGTCAGAAAACACACAGAATAAAGTCAAACAGTTTTAATGTCAAAACAACCATGTTCAATTCTTTTTAATGCCTATGGCGCTAAACATGTATTTAAATTTAGTAATTATTATTATTATTAATTATGCTTTTAATAATATTATTATTACAGAAATAAAAACATGTACTTTTTAATTATTTAATCATAATAATAATGATACTACTAAAGAACACATAATACATACAATATATTAAAATTACTTATATTATTAATATATAAAAATACATTTAAATATATTAATTTATAATGGTTGTGTGTGATTTTTTAAATTATGAATAATAATAATAAAATAACAACAATAAACAACACACAATACATATATACAGACACTGTATAATGTGTGTATAAGTATAATAAATACATTCAAACTGGTTTTAAGTATATTAGCATCTAAATATATTTATATAAAGTTTATAACATTTTAAAACTTTATATAATAAAATATAAAAAAACACCAAATATGATGCACAAAACAACAGTTTAATAGCCTAGCAGCTGAAGGATGAAATGGCTCCCTGTACCTGCTCTGTATGCTGGTGTGGTCACAGTGGAAGGCTGAGAGAGACCAGCTGGGTTTCGTGCTGCCACGGCAACGGTGATGTCACTGCTGTTGTTAAGGATGATGGGATAGCTGAAGTTCCCAGGAGGAAGAGAAACCGGTGTCCTCCCATCCTCCTCCGCTGAGCTCTGAGAAACCTCGTAGCCGGCTAATGCGCCGTGACTTTTTCTCACGGACAGAGGCTGAATGAAAAGAGGCACACGGCACCATGTTTATTAATAAGAATGACATTATTCAATTTTATGGGTGCGGTAGCATTTCATATCCTAGATGACGGCAAGCGTAAAGCTGTTCTTACTTTCCAAAAAACACGTCCTGTGTTACTGCTGTCCATCCAGATCCAGACATCAAGAGCATCAGGACCTGAAAATAAACTTTGTTATAGATCTACATAAAGTTAATATACAATAAACATAAAAATAAGAGGAAATGATGTAGAAAAGCAAGCTATGAATGACATGAGCTTAGTGTATTGGAGTTTTTGCACTGACCACTAGGCCACAGTTTTAATTAAACTGTAAATATCTGAGATGTCGTATGTGGTGTTTAATTTTCTGCAAGTTATTTTAACTACTAACGGTCCATTTTAGTGTGGATCCTGTAGGGGGCGCTCTCATTCCCCCACTTCCAGAAACTGTGCTTAGAGCCGCAGCGCAAAGTCATAGTGTAGTCCACATCTGGCCACAAACTCTCCAGCACCACAGAAGATAAACCTGGACCACTGTAGTTACGCTACAAACACAGACAGAGAGAGAAATATCAGCTGATCGCCTTACAAATCAGTAGCTATTTATTACATAGTCTTCTTGCATGCAATCGGTTATATGATGATTTTGATGGGTTAAAGTGATTTTTGATGAATGCAGTGAGTTACAAAACATCACTGCCAAGATGGCTTAAAGAACAGTTTGAAATGTGCATAAAAAAAAACAATGGGGGAAACAATTATTGCAGTGAAAAGGTACCCAAAATTATTGTTATAATTTATCTCTCATATTATTTCAAACCTGTACAGTCAGCGATTCTGACAAAGTATACCCATCTATCAATCTATCTATCCTTTTAATGCCATATCAGCAATGGCTTGGCAAATATTTAAATAAATTGTATACAAACATTTAATAATATTAATTTACAAACAAACAAATACATTTCAATTACTTAACATATTTTAATCTGATACAACAAATCCTACTTTATCAGGAAAATCCTTTTAAGAAAAAAATGTATGTAATTGGAAAAATATATTGAAAAACAGCAAGCATGAATCATGTTCAGCCCTATGAAATCAGTTTTATTTTTTTCTAAATTCCGTTTTATTTTTTTCTAAATTCTGTTTTTCCATTTTAATTTTTCTGGACTCTATTTTGATGGCTAAAATACATTTTAGCAAATCAAAAAGCATATCTAATTAATTGAAATCATGAAACGTATGCAATTTAGCAACAATTTATAAAAAATTAAATTAATAAAATGACATATTTTGGGCCCTACTAAAATACATGTTTTCTTACATTTTATTTTTTTACCAAATTCTGTCTTCCGTTTTAATTTTTCTAAATGTGTGCTTAATTTTCTAAAGCCATAAAATAAGTTTATGTAAAGAACAAACTTTAAAATTTAAGTCATTATTCAAATGCATGTGCATTATTGGGACAGAGGGAAACATTTTCAGTGAATGAATAAAAATTACAAAGCTACTGTATTACTTTAGGCAACTTTCATGGTGCTTTTATTGAACTTCTTGAGAGTCATGATCACTTAAAATCCTCAAGATCTTGGCATACAAGTCGTTTTCTGTTGTTTTTTTTACTTGAGTAAATGTCAGTAAATGATGTTAGAGGTTTCATTTCGGGTGAACTATCCCTTTAACTCCAAGACCACACCAAAAACAAACAGGGTTCTGGGAGCTGAAAGTTGAGCAGCGAACTTACCGTACTGGAAAGTTCATGGGCGAAGAGCTGCAGCTGGCAGACCATCTCCAGCTTTTTATACGCCGCCACAGACCAGCTCCACTGCAGTGTGGCGCTCCACGCCTCGACTTCAACCGCTGTCACATTCACTGGAGCCAACAGATGTACTGGAAGAGAGACAAAAACCATCACAAGACTTCACAATCATGAGAATATTAAGACACTCGCTCTGACTCTATTTATAATGTAGATACACTCATTGAAACGGAACATGGATTGAAAATCCGGTACCGCGGTCAGTGAGTTGGGCCGAGTCAGTGAGCTGGACTGTTCCAAGAGGATTTCGAGCCACCAGAGTCCAGCTCTCCTCCCAGACCTTCGAGCTACACCACCATGTCCTCCTTTCATTAGCCTCCAAACAGTCCCTGTGGATAGAAATATGCCTTATAAAATCATATTCATTATTTAATCATATTTAGACTTTCATTTATTCCGACAAGAAATTGTGTGATATTTATATTAAAACATTAATGGGCATCTTGGATTAGCAGTAAACATACACATGACACAAATATGCAGCAAATCAAGCATACTAGAATTAATTCTGAAGGATCATGTGGAATAATGGCATGTGGAGTAAAAGTAAAAATTCAGCTTTGCCTCACAGGAATAAATTACATTTCAAAATATATTCAAATAAAAAATAGTTATTCGACACTGTAATAATATTTCACAATATTACTCTTTCAGTGTATTTTTGATCAAATAAATGCAGCCTTGATGAGCAGAAGAAACTTCTTTTAAAACATATATATATATATATTTAAAAAAAAATAAGTTTCTGGTCTAGCCGGTACTGTATGTACATTTATTAGAATTAATTATAATAATAATAAATAATTATTAAATATCTCATATTAACTTCTACATAATCACAATAGTTAATATCTTAATTGTTTCTATTTTATATAAAAACATACATACAAAATGATATTGATATAATCTCACCAGAAGAAATGGTATAATGATTTCATTAGAACATTAATGGAATTCTTGGATTAGCAGTAAAAATATACATTGCATTACACAAGTATCCTTTTCCATCTCATTTAATGTGGTTTGCTGTTTGGGGATCTTTTTATGTACCGAGGACATTCTGGTACCAAGAGCCAAATGGGATAGCGTGTGCGGTCAGTGGTTCTTGTGTAGTGTGTTTCTTGCCTTCCATTAAGGGTGTATTTAGTGCGGCTGCGCTTCATTCTAAAGCGAGTGTCTCGTCCTTTCTTCCAAGAACATTCTGCGGATGCCAGGTCCCGCGTCTCGCAGACCAAGCCCTCATCGCCCGGCGGATCTACAGCAATTACATACAACAAAGCCACATGCAAGTCGCTCTTTAACACTGCACAGCAATCATCTATGTGCCAGTCATTACGCTAAAAATGAACAATCTAATTTTTCTGCTTTCTGAAGTTGTATGTGCATTTCACAGTGCTGGACTGAAGCTTATAGAGCTTATATATCGTAACATTTTAGCAAACCGCTTATGAAAATAAATACCTAGTAGAAAAACTACAGCCACTTTCATTCATACAGCCTTTTTCATGAAATGCAAACAGGACCCAATGTTTGGACTCAATTTTGGAAAAAAAGAAACAGAATATAAAAATGGTATATACAATTATTTAAAAAAAAAAAAATTGTTAATTAATTATATTATTATTTTGTCACTTTTGACTAAAAACAGCAGGATGAAAGTATTAATTTAAATATATATATATATATATATATACAGTGCCTTGCGAAAGTATTCATTTTTTTCACTTTTTGTTGTTGTAGCCTTATGTTAAACTGCTTTAAATTACTTTTTTTCCACATCAATCTACACTATATACACCATAATGACAAAGCAAATAACAGGTTTTTAACATCTTTGCAAATTTATTAAAGATAAAAAACTTAAATGATTCTATCATATATTTGGGGCAGTTGAAATTGAGCTCAGGAGCATTCGTAGTGCTTGTAGATTTGTTTAACCTGTGGCAAATTCAATTAAATGGGTATGATTTGGAACGGCACACACATCTTAATAAAAGGTCCAACAGCTGAAAATGCATATCAGAGCAAAAACCAAGCCCTGAGGTCAAAAGAACTGCCTGTAGAGCTCAGAGACAGGATTGCATCAAGCCACACATCTGGGGAAGAGTTCAGAAAAGATTCTGCTGCATTTCTGATGAACCTCAATTCCAAGCATCATGTTTGAAGGAAACCAGGCACTGCTCATCACCTGCAGAGTAGCATCCCAAAAGTAAAGTGTGCTGGTAGCAGCCTCATGCTGTGGAGCTGTTTTTCAGCAGCAGGGACTGAGGGACTCGTCAGAGTAGAAGAAAAGCTCAACGCACCAAAATATTGAGATAGCCTTAAAGAAAACCCAGTCCAGAGCATTCAGAATCTCAGACTGGGCAGAAGGCTCACCTTCCAACAGGACAATGACCCTAAACACGCAGCAAGAGTGGCTTATAGACAAATATTTCTGGAGAAACCTGAAAATGTGTGTCTGCCCCCATCCAACCTGACAGAGCTTGAGAGGTGAAGAGGTGAGGAGAAGAATGACAGATAATTGCCAAATGCTGATGAGCAAAGCTTGTCGCATCATAACCAAAAAGACTTGAGGCTGTAAAGGTGCTTCAGCTAAGTACTGAGTTATTTCTAATAAATTTACAAAGTTGTGACAGTCCTGTTTTTCCTTTGTAATTATGGTGTATGGAGTGCAGATTGATGTGGAAAAAAATTAACAACAAGCAGTTTAACGTAAGGCTGCAACAACAAAAATTGAAATAAATGAAGGGGTATGAATACTTTCGCCAGGCACTGTATATATATATATATAGATACATTTGTAATGTTACAAATGGCTTCTATTTCAAATAAACACTGTTTGAAAATTCTTTTGAACTTTTTATTTCATCAAAGAATCCTGAAAACATTTATTTAAGTAAATGTTTTGTAAATTTTAAGCAGCAACTGTTTTCGACATTAATAATATACAATTTATTTTAGAACCAAATTGGCATCTTAGAGTTATTTCTACAGGATCATGTGACAATAAAGACTGGAGTAATGATGCTGAAAATTCAGTTTTGCATCACAGGAATACATTACACTTTTTTGATCAAAAAAAAAAAAAAAGGGTTTTAAAAAGTCTTACCAACCCTACACTTTTGAGTGTATGTAAATTAATTATGATGTATAATATAATGATAATGTATGATATAAATTACCTGAAATATATTTATGATATATGATATAAATATATGATATCAATTTCTTTATATTATAGTTTTCTATATATTAGAATTAAACTCACAGCCTACAAACACCACAGCTCCTGTGAGGGTCAATCTTTGGGAACAGCAGATCACGTTGGTGCCCGTGTTGCCCGATGCTGGCTGGTTGGTTACTGTGATGGCATACGTTCTTCTGCTCAGTCGTGTGGCGCTCATCTCCTGACGCCCGTACATCATTTCTATGAAATCGTCCTTCTCCTTAACAATGCAGCAGAAGGTCATGTTACTGCCCACAGGAACCACTTTATCTTGGGGAAACATGAAAGACTCAGACTTCTCAGGAATATCTGACCCTAGAGACAAAAGGATGAGATTTCATAAGTTTGGCATATGGTTTATATAACGGTTTATAATATTAAGGACTGCCCGATGGCCCGGGGCAATCGTGAAAGACGTTCGGGACGGTAGACGGATTTGTCACTTGCCCGATCGGGCCACTGCAGCGTCATCACAAACTTTTATCATTTGCATGTGTTTTTAAGCCTTGTTAAAATAAAATTTCAAGCGATTAAAAAGTATTTGTGCGTGAAAGACAACTCCATTCAGTACTCATGCACCGATCTACCGTCCATTTTTGTGACTATCTTCCGTTCAGTGCTTGCACAGCATTTATTTTCCCAAAGGCTATGTGTGTGGAAATATTACGTTATTATTATAATTAGTCTGTAAACGGCCGTTAACAGAAGCCAGAGACTATGAAGTCAGACACAAAGAGGAGAAAATATTGTAGCAGTCAGAGCAAGATCACTGTTCACGATGCGCGAAATATAGGAAGGAAATCCAAACATTGAATTTTATATGAATGCGTTTCTGAGGAGAACTGGCTGTTTTTAGAGCTAGGGATGGGGAGTCGACTCTGAATAGCACTAGAGTCGGAGTCGACTCCAGCACTGGAATCGACTCTCGGTGTCCACTCCGAAATCGCTAATGTCTTCACTGATTCTTAAATCCCTATAGTGCATGCATGGCAGTTGAGTGCTGTATTATATCGGCAAAGAGTGAACGAAATTAAGGGAGGATCCGTTTGCAGTGCAGTCCGTGTGCGGTTCGTAGCCTCTGCGGTGCAGAAGCAGCACTGGTTCAGTGTGCTTGCTCAGTGCACTATGATCCGCGGCTAATACCACCATTAGCCTATTTTGATTTCAAATTTGAAATCAAATTTTTTCTCTCTCTCTCTCTCTCTCTCAGCATAGTGATGATCTTTTCACACAGTAATACTATATTTCATAGACATTCATGTTTAAGAGCAATATTATTAAATGCATTTTACTTCTGTACTTATATATATATATTAAGTTTATATATTACCATGCTCATGCAAGTGGCAAAACATGTAAAAACTTTCCTTACGTTAAAAGGTAGTAGGCGATCACAATTTTAAATTAAGACTTACCATTAACAGAAACAGCCGTCTCGTGCCCTTTTATTTATTTATTTGTTTTACAAGCAACGTTAACCCTGCTGGTCATAGAAATAACTTTTTCTAACTCCACGAGTGCCATCGGTTACCATGTATATCTAAAAGTGTAGGGTACTTTTCCTCGCTTTACCCCTATAGCTAAAAGTACTTTAATTAGCCGATATGCATTTATGGTGCAATTAATACATTTCGTATCAATCCATGTACATTTTTAACGTGAGCAATGCACTGTAACTTTAATTCAGCTTGTGCAGCACAGCAAAAATAGACTCGGTGAGGAAACGATCGCTGCGATGCTGCAAACGCACCGCTCGGAACGCATCGAGTGAATGCTCAACATGAGAAAGGAAAAAAACACGCACTGCAAACGGAGTATATGTGAAACAGGCGTGGAGTAAATGTAGTTTGTAACTATACAGTCTAATAAAAATCAAACATTGCACATGTATTGTTTTTTTTCCCAATTCATGATTAAAATGCAGTAGCTGCTTCTAATTTCAAATGGTTATGAAAAATGAAGGTGCAACACAGAGTGAAGAATATGCAAATGTTATTTTATATGTGATTTTTCAATTTCTGTTACTGAACATATAACCTAAAGCATCATTTCGTTCATCTTTGTGCTATAGACCTATATTTAAGTGTGCTATTACTTGTAATTTGTTCATTTGTTTTTATTTACTGGCTGTCACTTGTCTTTAATAATGTTTAAACTTTATGTTTATTTTTGGCTAGTGATTTTTGCTGTGGTATCGAAATTGAAATAGAGAATTGTAAAATCGAATTGGTATCTAAAATTTTGGTGTCATATAAGCTTATTAGAACACAAGATCAGATCAAAAACAATGATAACAGCAACTATTTAATTTTTTGTGGCAGGGCCAGTGAAAATGTTGGCAGGGCAAGTACAAATTTGACAGTAGAAAAAATCCTTAGCGTTGATCCCTGAACGACTTTAATTTTTCTTTAAAGAGGAAATGTTTTCTAGTGCATCCAAAGAAACCGATTATGTCCTTCCCAAGTATAGTTTTCAAAACAAGAACTCCAAACGTAAAAAGAAAACTATATGGTATGAAATTAGATCACTGCCATTATAATCAACGGATGTGTCTGCATTTAAAGGCCAGCTTCTATTTTCGTCACACTGCACAGTTACTCCAGCGACTTTAGTTTCCCGGTCTGTCTGAAGTAAAGGGTTTTAAATACCATATTTATGAATTAATTAACAAATAAAACTCATGGTATAACTTCTTACTGTCATAACAGATGGATAAAGACTTGCTTTGGATGCTAAAATAAGTTTCCAAAACAAGGGCCACAAAGTGCTATGTTTGTTAGTGGGCTGGTTTTGAGAAAGGTTTCAGGACCAGCACCATTTCGGAAGTGCTTTAGTACCTGGAATGGTCTGAAGGGGGTTCCACTGGCTGACCGACTGCTGGTTTCGTGCTCTGATGCGCGCAGAATGAGAAGTGCACTCCAAGGGTAAGGGTGAGTGCCAGGTCCAACTATGCAGTCCTGTCACAGGATCTGCTTTAACTGCCACCGTCTCCTACAAATTAAAAAAGAAAATTGACATTTATGCATTTGGCAGATGATTTTATCCAAAGTGAGTTCATGCATGCCCTGGAAATCGAACTCACGGCTTTGGTGTTGTTAGCGTCATGCTCTACATTTTGAAAACCAAACAGCTGAATTGATCCTGAACATCTTAAAATCAGCATTCCCAACCCAATTTACTTGCATATCAATATTTAGTGACAACCATAGGTCGATAGATCGTTTTGTACTTTGTCTTTTGGTCCAATTTTCAAATATTTGATTGATTCAAATCAAAGTCACCTCATTGCCGGTTGGTTTGGTTCATGGCTTACACGTTTAAATCCCTATAGAAAAAAAAAGTACAAAAAAATACTTCCAGGCAGCTGAAAAAGTGGACAGGCACTTTGCAACTTTTGCAATATTTGGAGTTGAATGCGAGTTTGCAGAGGATTTTGGACGATCTGCTCCTTTACATTTTTGAGGTGGCTTATTGACAAGGATGTGGAGACTCAGTCAATTATTTTTTTTGTTAACTATTGGAGATATAGTTTAAAAAGGCTACATTACCTACAACAACAGCTTAAAACTATGACTAAACAGCTTGATTTGGGCTATTGGTTCACATTATTTTCCTGCCAGCCTAGATGAAAATTTGGTTCGAAGCGGAGCAAGTTATTATTTTTTTCATTCAAGATTTGGAATAACATGAACTTCTGAATTGTAAACAAATACACATTGATTTCATGGTGACTTATGAATATTCTGCACCAAATACATCTTAGATCTATCAAGAGTCTGTGGCATGTTGTCGATTACCACAGGAAGTCATTTCGACTCGTCCCTCATTTAAAAGGGAACAGTAATGCAATTACAATAAAAAGCCAGCAGACATTATTATATATATATATAATCAACATGCTGTCGACAGAGATGCATTTAACCCTGACAATTCCTTTAAGGGCTGAGATGCAATAATAAATCATCCCAATAAGAAAAAGATTTTGCAATATGGAAAAACAAACATTGACTAACAAATTTCAAAACAAGTTAGATATGAGTGTTACTTCTATCATAACATGTATGTCTGAGCTCTTCAATCACAGTTGGTGACTCATACGAGACATGAAAACATTGAGCGGAGAAACTGGTTCCAGAGTATTTGCATTTAATCTCTTGTTATTGAACTGAAGGTGGAACAGTTTTGTAATAGGATGTTCCTGAAAGGATTCCCAGCGTTCAGTGCTTTATGGCACACATCCAAATGCATATTTCAACAGCAGCTAACTGCGACACAGATTAACAGCTGAAATGACAAATGCAGGGACGTAAGAGCGCTTACATTCAGCACCACATTCATGAGCTCGGTGTGGAAAATCTCAAGGTCAAACAGCGATGAGTCACTCTGCCATGTCAAAGAAAGAGTCTGCGCAGGGAAATCAGGACTTAGGGTTAAACCACGAGGCACAGGAAGTTCACCCACACCTGTAACATTACAAAGAGGGAGAAGAGACATGACCAAAAGACTCATTTCATTTGTTAAATCCTGGCATATACTTATAATGAATCAAACCAGCTGTAAAATGTGTGATTATTCGATCCACTATGATTGTTGGTGGTCAGATGATGCAAAGTGATATTGAGGTTTCAGAGCAAATAAGGAGTTTCAGCTCTTTTCAGTAAATACAATACTATTCAAAAGTTAAGATAATTTTTCGAAGAAATTAATACTTTTATTCAGCAAGGAAACATTAAATTGATCAAATGTGGCGGTAAATACATCTATGACCTTACAAAAGTTTTTATTTTGAAAAACAATAAGAAGGATCATGTGACACTGAAGACTGTAGTAATGATGCTGAAAACTCAGCTTTGCATCACAGAAATAAATTACATTTTAAGATATATTCAAATAGAAATCCGTTATTTTGTACTGCACTTATTTCAAAAACATAAAAAAAAAAAAAATCTCACCACCTCCAAACTTTTGAACTGAATTAAATATATTGATACATTTAACTGTGGATGTTAAAACCAGTTACGAAATGTTTCATTAATGTCACATAATCCAAGTTAAACCTGTAGTGACTAAGCAGAATTCTCAAAAACGTCTTGATCAATCTTGATGACACTCACCATTCTGTCCGAGGGAGCGTTTGACCCCGAGGCTCAGCAACAGAGCCAGAGTCACCCAGCCCTGCATACTGACCAAACTGGAACCGCTTACAGAAACAACAGAATACTCGAGACCTGGAGAACAGAACTCACACCTACAACAAATCACAAAAACATGAGATTAAAGTTCTCAATAAAATAATACAATTAGAATAAAACTCTTCTATTTTGTAAAATTGATGCGTTCAGGAGGTTTAATATATCTGGAAACAAAAGTCAATAACAGCTTGCAATTGTAAACAATGAATTTGCATATACTGGACATACACTCTGCATATACATATACTCTGGACTCATTTTTGCAAGTGGTTTCTAAACTCTGGAATAGCCTTTCTGATAATCTTCAGGGCTCAGACACACTCTCCCAGTTTAAATCCAGATTAAAGTTGCATCTCTTTAGCCAAGCATTCACATACAGTAACGCTTCTCATAACTTGTGCTGTAGTTATATCGGATCAAATGCACATGATTATCTTTTGTTTGAAATGTTATGAACAGCAGCTACAGCATGCAGGTTGCTAGTTTGAGGAAATGCAACAGGAACGAGTGCAATTGACAAGTTGATTTATCGGTGTTTTAAATATACCTCTGGTCCAAGAGCTTTTAAGATGGATGCCTAAACTTTTGAGGTAGGGTAGGAATATGCTGTGTTTTTCACCAACTGGCAAAATACTATAGGGAAAATAATCAGAGGGTGGAATCACACACAGCAAAACAAAAAGTAGAAAACAAGTATGTGGAGAAACGAGTATGTGAATTTAGCATTAAATTAAATTAAATTAGAATTAAGCGCTATACAAATAAATACGAATTGAATTTAGGAATGCAAATCTGATCGAACAAGCCCTTTCATGTGTAGATATGTTTTTAGGTGTTAGCATGACATTCATAAATGGCCTGAGGTAGAAAAAATGTGGCACGATGTTGGTTCGCATCATGAGCATCTTATCAGTGCAGGACATTCCAAAGTGAATTCACAAGGGCGTAAATACAGAATACATCACATTCTTATGAAAGATTAAATTAGCACAAAGCTGCAACTCCTACTTCTAAATCAAGACCGTAAAAAGAAAAACACATGAAAACAGAAACTAAATAACTAGATGTTTGTTTTTTACATTTTTTGCAAGAATGCTAGACATAGTGGTTGGAAGGGCTTTGTTCGCTGTATTTGTGCAATCAAGGTCTGAGGTCTTCTGAGCAAATTTCTATGTGGTTTCTAGGAAGTTACTTACTGGTTTCAATACAGCGCATGTTTGAGGAAATATACGTCTGTAGCACTAATGTTGTGGATGAGTTACACACCACAGTTTAATGCTTAACAAGTTTTAGCAAGGCTCACTGACTACCAATCTAACAGATTCAGAAATCCGCACCAGCCAAGGTTTTTTTTTTTTTTTTGCAAAATGGATCACAAACAGGCACAGGGTGAAGCTGCAGCTCATATGACAGATCTGGTCTTGGGTACCGATGCCAAATGCAGGTTTAAACAAGCCTCCAAGCACAGTCTCTCCCGTAAACGAATCCCCAAACACTACCTCATACTGAAACTGAAGCCATTTCACTTTTCCAGTAAGCTGAAACCTGAAAAAAAAATACTGTATGCAAGAAAAAGAAGCAGTTTAGAAGTCAAGAAAGAAGAAGAAAAAATAAATATTTTTTGAAAAATAGCAAATTTTGGCTATTCTGCCAGAATAACCGATAAACATATTTAGTGGTGATTCTTGCCTTAGCAAACACCATCACTTTTACTCAAACTCTGAGCAAAAATTTAAGCAAACCCCTAAACCCAAGAAATTATTTCAGCATGTTTGCAGTCCAGCACTGAACTAAACAATAGACCAATGCATATCTAGAGACCAGAATATTACAGGACACTACGAAAGCAACCACCCAGAACACTCATCATCGTTTGCACATGCAAGCACCACTCACGTTTTCTTCAAAAAACATAAAAATCTTGTTTTGGATGGAAAAACAGACTAATCAATTAGTAAGGATGATTAGATATTTCCTTATGTATTTTTAATTATGGCACTCTAAATGAATAGTTTGCACTGTAAAACTTTGGAACAGACATTAAGACAACCCATCAACTAGTTTTCCATATAAAAAGCATGTTTTCAAATAACACATAGGCCTATCCTTTATGAACAGGATTCTTAATATTAACTTTAGATCAGGTCAGGGAACCATGCGCCTGTAACGGTAAAACAGACCATCACGTGTGTGTTTGCAGACCTTGTTTGCGGTTTTGTTAGAGAGCTCACAATGGTCTTGCTGACAGATCTCCTTAATACTCCACCGCCTGGAACTGCCAGGGGGCAAAGAACAGGAAAACAGATATGATTTTTTTTTTTTTACCGAAACAAGGACTGGAAAACAATACCGCTTCACCCAGAAAACCCAGGCTCACTGCCAGCTCATTTCCTTGCATCACCAACATAAAGCCATGATTGGAAGGAATCTGAGATATAACACATTTTTACAGTCTGAAAGGTTACCGCATTTCTCATAGATTCATCATATCGCTCTAATCATCCAAATATAACAGCCCACGCATGCCCAAACCTCGGCAGAGTGTTGGAATTCAGTGTTTGCATTGGCAGAAATGGTGGGTCTTCCGTGAAGTGTGAAACTTCAGTGTACAATGAGAATGTTGTATCAAATGTTTGGACAGTTACAATACGGTGAAACATGCAAGCTATATGCTACTCACAAGTTTTAGTTTAACTACATTCAAGCTACCATTACAAAAAGTAGTTAGTAATAATGCAAAAATAGTTATTAGTATATTGATGATATTTATGGAGACAATAACTATACAAAAAAAAAAAAGCAAAAACAGTGTAGAGCTCAAGGTGACTCGAACCTGCAAATGAAATGGTCACAATAAATATATTCTTCAACTTACTACATCTGACAATTCTGTAAATTCCTAAAATTTTCATTTTTTTAGTTCAGCGCTGATTGCATTTCAACACAAATAAAGCTGAAATAAAATAAAACAAATATAAGATCAAAAATTTAACTAAATGAAAATTTGAAATGTTGCCTCGGCAACTAACAGAAATTAGCTTAAGACAAAGAACTAAAATAAACAGGAAATAAAAAAAAAATAAAATAAAAAAAAATTTAACTTATAAAAAAAACTACTAAAAATAACTAAAGCACAAAACTAATACTAAAAATCAAACTAAAATTAAAATAAAAACTGAAATGACAAAAATAAAAGCTTATTCAAGGTATAATTAGAGATGCACCGATCGATCGGCCAGGGATCGGAATCGGCCGATTTTCCTCATGATCGTCCCGGATCCGTGATCGGCCGGTCAGTCTCACTTCTTTCCGATTTCGAGCCGATCCGTTTTGTTACCAGCGGCACAGACAATAACGTCAGCCACACATTCTCGCTCTCTTTTCTCCGACGACCTCTTCTCTCACACACACACACACACGTCTCATTCGCTCCGGTTAAATAGTGCTTGTATTGCGCATTATTTTAGTCATTCCCGCAGGTTTCGTGCTTATACCAAACGCGCGCGCACCACCACTGATATATATTAGTGGAGCACAAAAGCCGCGCTCAGTCTCAAACAGCTTGTGAGCCACAAATACCAAAATGACTAACTGCGCTAAAACGTTCAAATACATAAAAAAAATAGTCAAAATGCCCGTTTTGGCGAGTATCCAGTTCAACAGTCAGTTTTCTGCTCTTGACTGAATACGTTTTATAAATGTAATGTTAAGCATTAATCTGTATTTAATTTTTACAATGAAGACTACAGAAATGTAAGTAATCAAATGTAAAAAAACACTGGATGTGTTATTTTACATTTGATTACTTTAATTTCTGTAGTATTTCTTAACTGAATAAAAACTTACTTAACCTGAAAAACTTAGTTTCATAGCTCTCTTTATTCTATTGCATTTATTTGTGCTGTTGTTCGCAATTTTTTTATTTGTTCTTATTTTATTACTGACTTTTTACTTGTGTTTTTTTATGAAAATAAAACTTTGCGTTGAAGAAAAGTAGAACAAAAGCCGCGCTCAGTCTCAAACAGCTTGTGAGCCACAAATACCAAAATGACTAACTGCGCTAAAACGTTCAAATACATTAAAAAAATAGTCAAAATGCCCGTTTTGGCGAGTATCCAGTTCAACAGTCAGTTTTCTGCTCTTGACTGAATACGTTTTATAAATGTAATGGTAAGCATTAATCTGTATTTAATTTTTACAATGAAGACTACAGAAATGTAAGTAATCAAATGTAAAAAAGCACTGGATGTGTTATTTTACATTTGATTACTTTAATTTCTGTAGTATTTCTTAACTGAATAAAAACTTACTTAACCTGAAAAACTTAGTTTCATAGCTCTCTTTATTCTATTGCATTTATTTGTGCTGTTGTTCGCAATTTTTTTATTTGTTCTTATTTTATTACTGACTTTTTACTTGTGTTTTTTTATGAAAATAAAACTTTGCGTTGAAGAAAAGTAGATTTTTGTTTGTATATGCTGTCAATTATAGTTCTTACAAAGAAAATCGGAATCGGCAAAAATCGTTATCGGCAGATCACACTCACAAAAAAAACGGAATCGCCCAAGAAAATTGCAATCGGTGCATCTCTAGTTATAATAGTATATAGGCCTAACTAATACTAAACAGCCTTCAACAAATAAAACTAGAAACACTAAATCAGTATTTATCTATAAATACTGGGGCCTGTACCATGATGGTGGCTGAACAAACTTGGGGTTACAGGATTTGTTTTGAGTTGACAAAACCAAACCAGTCCAATCTGGCTTTGTTGGTACCATGAAGCTGATCATCAACTTTCTCTGTCAAGTCAGGCTTGATCCAGAGTTAATGGAGCACGTGCACATGAAAGTGTGACATCAGTAATGAACAACCAATCACATGCCTTGAAACTGTGATTCACTTCTTGTGAGAGAGTCAGTGCGATTCACTACCAAAGATGAAAAGATTGAACAATATGAAAAATGTAAACATTTACAAGATGAAACGATCTATCCATGAAAGAGGAAAACTTAAAAACATCTTGCCATATAAGTGCAAGTAAAAGTTGTACAGTTAGTTTATAGAGTAGATAATATTTATAGGTATAAAAACACTTGTTTGAATGTCATGTTTAAAGCTATTGATTCAAACTTATATTGCATATTATCTATATGTTTATATTAATTTAAAATAAAAGCTTAATAATTACTATTAAGCTAAGCTAGCTTGTATAATGGATTAAGGGTATAATAATTATAGCATATAAAATAATAATAAAAATAATCATCTCTAAAAAATCAGACAATCTTATCTTTAAAAATGTTTTTCTATGTAGCGTCCTTTAATTTGGAG
>NW_015505365.1:887754-895765 GCF_001515645.1 Sinocyclocheilus grahami
CCATTTGCTGGGTTATACTGGTCATTTGCTGGTTGAAGCTGGTCCTTTGCTGGCCATTTGCTGGGTTATACTGGTCATTTGCTGGTTGAAGCTGGTCCTTTGCTGGCCATTTGCTGGGTTATACTGGTCATTTGCTGGTTGAAGCTGGTCCTTTGCTGGCCATTTGCTGGGTTATACTGGTCATTTGCTGGTTGAAGCTGGTCCTTTGCTGGCCATTTGCTGGGTTATACTGGTCATTTGCTGGTTGAAGCTGGTCCTTTGCTGGCCATTTGCTGGGTTATACTGGTCATTTGCTGGTTGAAGCTGGTCCTTTGCTGGCCATTTGCTGGGTTATACTGGTCATTTGCTGGTTGAAGCTGGTCCTTTGCTGGCCATTTGCTGGGTTATACTGGTCATTTGCTGGTTGAAGCTGGTCCTTTGCTGGCCATTTGCTGGGTTATACTGGTCATTTGCTGGTTGAAGCTGGTCCTTTGCTGGCCATTTGCTGGGTTATACTGGTCATTTGCTGGTTGAAGCTGGTCCTTTGCTGGCCATTTGCTGGGTTATACTGGTCATTTGCTGGTTGAAGCTGGTCCTTTGCTGGCCATTTGCTGGGTTATACTGGTCATTTGCTGGTTGAAGCTGGTCCTTTGCTGGCCATTTGCTGGGTTATACTGGTCATTTGCTGGTTGAAGCTGGTCCTTTGCTGGCCATTTGCTGGGTTATACTGGTCATTTGCTGGTTGAAGCTGGTCCTTTGCTGGCCATTTGCTGGGTTATACTGGTCATTTGCTGGTTGAAGCTGGTCCTTTGCTGGCCATTTGCTGGGTTATACTGGTCATTTGCTGGTTGAAGCTGGTCCTTTGCTGGCCATTTGCTGGGTTATACTGGTCATTTGCTGGTTGAAGCTGGTCCTTTGCTGGCCATTTGCTGGGTTATACTGGTCATTTGCTGGTTGAAGCTGGTCCTTTGCTGGCCATTTGCTGGGTTATACTGGTCATTTGCTGGTTGAAGCTGGTCCTTTGCTGGCCATTTGCTGGGTTATACTGGTCATTTGCTGGTTGAAGCTGGTCCTTTGCTGGCCATTTGCTGGGTTATACTGGTCATTTGCTGGTTGAAGCTGGTCCTTTGCTGGCCATTTGCTGGGTTATACTGGTCATTTGCTGGTTGAAGCTGGTCCTTTGCTGGCCATTTGCTGGGTTATACTGGTCATTTGCTGGTTGAAGCTGGTCCTTTGCTGGCCATTTGCTGGGTTATACTGGTCATTTGCTGGTTGAAGCTGGTCCTTTGCTGGCCATTTGCTGGGTTATACTGGTCATTTGCTGGTTGAAGCTGGTCCTTTGCTGGCCATTTGCTGGGTTATACTGGTCATTTGCTGGTTGAAGCTGGTCCTTTGCTGGCCATTTGCTGGGTTATACTGGTCATTTGCTGGTTGAAGCTGGTCCTTTGCTGGCCATTTGCTGGGTTATACTGGTCATTTGCTGGTTGAAGCTGGTCCTTTGCTGGCCATTTGCTGGGTTATACTGGTCATTTGCTGGTTGAAGCTGGTCCTTTGCTGGCCATTTGCTGGGTTATACTGGTCATTTGCTGGTTGAAGCTGGTCCTTTGCTGGCCATTTGCTGGGTTATACTGGTCATTTGCTGGTTGAAGCTGGTCCTTTGCTGGCCATTTGCTGGGTTATACTGGTCATTTGCTGGTTGAAGCTGGTCCTTTGCTGGCCATTTGCTGGGTTATACTGGTCATTTGCTGGTTGAAGCTGGTCCTTTGCTGGCCATTTGCTGGGTTATACTGGTCATTTGCTGGTTGAAGCTGGTCCTTTGCTGGCCATTTGCTGGGTTATACTGGTCATTTGCTGGTTGAAGCTGGTCCTTTGCTGGCCATTTGCTGGTTTATGCTGGTCCTTTGCTGGTTTAAGCTGGCCATTTGCTGGTTTATACGGGTCATTTGCTGGTTTAAGCTGGTCCTTTGCTGGTTTAAACTGGTCATTTGCTGGTTTATGCTGGTCATGTGCTGGCAATGGACCAGCATAAACCAGCAAAAGACCAGCTTAAACCAGCATCCCAGCGTCAAAACATACCTAACCAGCATATGCTGGTTTTTTCAACAGGGAATTGCATACATGATACTTGCACACTAAACGAAAATAATCTAAATATTAAATAGTAATTTAATTGAATGATTAATGATGTAAACATTACATTTAATGTAAACATTAATATGAAATACAATCCCTAAATAACAACATAACAAAGTCTTGAAATAAACATTCTGGGAGTTTAGAGATTAAAGAGCTGTTTTGACTGAAGAGTGTGTTCATTGATTATGTTTTGATTATATTGACTACTAAGATCATTTTATGGTGTCAAAAAATATAAAATATTGCTGTCAGAAAGTTTGCTTTTAGAAGCATTTCCATCCATGGCCTGTAGATGGAACTCTGTGCTAATATAAAAGATGCAGTTTTCTTATGATTATTAAATATAACTACCATGACATAGCCATTTATGGTTTATCATCATTGTACCTTTCGGTACCTTTCACGGTGATTTCAGAAACAGCATATACTTTAAAATAACACCGAAGCAAGCACATCAGTTTTACTTCATGACTCACAGGCAATATATCTAAGTCTGGAGGCATTGCTTCCTTAACCTCAAACGGAAGGCGTACTACGGTGGACGAGAAGTGCAAAACAAACCACAATTCTGAAAACAAAAACTAATTACGAACGCAAATGCAAGTCTAAAAAACAAAATATTTAAACAATTCAGAAAACATTATAACAAGTCAGAAAATGCAATGGCAAATTCGAAAACAAAATAAGAAGTCAGAAAACACAACGACAAATCAGACAAACCGGAAGAGGTAGGTATAGTTTGAGACAGCGCCATTGGTTTGGGATTACTCACCGCTCCAGTGGCGCAGATGGATAAGCGCGTGTCGTTGGCTTTTTGACGCGATCGAACCCGGGTCAACGACAAGCGCTTATCCATCTGCGCCACTGGAGCTGATGTTTTATAGCCACTTTTAACTAAATGTAAATATACACTCCGTATTTTTTATTCCATAGTAAAGGCAATTCATACAATACATTTAAACTGAGCTACTTTAATACCATCTCCGAACTTTCTACCACGACTCTGCTGTTCTTCGGCTGGTTCTTCCCTGTATACGTTGATTGACAGATGTCTCGTCCAGTCAGCGGTGAGTAATCCCAAAACCAATGTCGCGGTCTCAAACTATACCTACCTCTTCCGGTTTGTCTGATTTGTCGTTGTGTTTTCTGACTTGTTATAATGTTTTCTGAATTGTTGTTGTGCTTTCTGAATTGTTATTTAGTTTTTTCGACTTGCATTTGCATTTGTAATTTGTTATTTTGTTTTCAGAATTGTGATTTGCTTTGCACTTCTTGTTCACCGTAGAAGGCAGCAGTAGGAGGAGAACTTTAACGGTTCATAGTTATAGAGTAACACCTACTACACTTTGACAGAACCTCGGAGCAGATGCTGAGAGAGTTTACATCCACCAAAAATGATTCCTCATTGGACACTGCTGCTTACAGTTTTCATCTTGTTCGAAAATGTCAAAGGCCGGAATTCTTCTTCAGGTCAGATATAAATCAGGATAAGTTTGGCCTCAACTCAAATTCATTGGTCACACTTTACAGTATTATTTCTGAAATGTATACAGTATTGTAATTGCATCTCTCTTAGTGTACAGCTTCACAACACTTGAATCATTATACCCACAGAAACGGTCACTGTGCCAGACGTTATTGAACTCCAGGCTTTGGACATGTGGAGACTGGAGGTGAAGTGGATAATGAATCAGAATGAAGAACAGAGAAATCAAACCTATGAAATACAAGTTGGACGCACAACAAACATGGATATTGTCGACAGCGTGAGTAAAACACACCAGTCCTCAGCTCTTATCACATTATCACTTGATTTCTGTGCTTTGCACTAACTGTTTACAGTCTGTCCACAGATGAATGTAAGCAGAGGATCACTGGAAGCAGTTCACACACTGGTTTGGACCTCACAGCTCCCGCTGAACTGTGTCGATCACTCTGTTAGAATAAGACTCATCTCCTGTGCTTCACCATCCAGCTCTTTTAGTTTATGGAAAACCATCTATGGTAGGATATTTCAAGTTCATTCCAAAAGTAGGCTACGTGATCAAGAACGAAGTTCTCCATGAAATAGTGGGGTTCAAAAGTTTAACTTGTCAAATGTTTGGAAACATTATGATTTTTAAAAAGTGTCTTATGCTCACCAAGGCTGCATTTATTTGATCAAAAATACAGCAAAACTGTATATTCTAATTTAATATATTTAAAATGCAAAGCTGAATTTACAGCATCATTACTTCAGTGTCACATGATCCTTAAGAAATCATTCTAATACACCAATTTGCTGCTTAATTATTATTAGTGCTTAATTATGAATAATGGTTCTTATTATTATCAGTGTTTTTGCTTCTTTGTATTTTGTGGAATCTTTTTTTTTTCCAGGACTGTGATGAATAGAAAAAGAACAGCATTTATTTCAAATAGAATCATTTGTAACATTCTAAATGTTTTCTGTCACTTTTGATGAATTTATTTGCTAAAAGTATTCATTTCTATTAAACACACACATACCCCAAACATTTGAGCATTTGGTTTCTGCACAAATATGGAGCAGCGCAACAGTTTTCATCATTGATAATAATCAGAAATGTTTCTTGAGGAGCAAATCAGCATATTAGAATGATTTCTGAAGGATGATGTGACACTGAAGACTGGAGTAATGATGCTGAAAATGCAGCTTTGCATCACAGAAAACAAACTCAAACACACACAAAAAACAGCTGTTTTAAATTGTAATACTATTTCACAATATTACTGTTTTTACTGTATTTTTGAGCACATACATGTAGCTTTGGTGAGCAGAAGAGACTTCATTAGAAACATTTACATACAACACTTCACATAACTTCTTCTTTTCATCCATGATGTCCTGACTTTAAACACGCCTGTTGTGTGCCTCTCAACTGTCACTGATGAGTGTGCACTTCTGAGAGCATGTTGGTCAACCAGCCTCAGCAGTTAAACCACCACCAGGGCTGTCCAAACTCGGTCCTGGAGGGCCGGTGTCCTGCAGAGTTTAGGCAAGTTGGAGCTAAACTCTGCAGGACACCGGCCCTCCACAACCCTGACCTAAACCATTGCAACAGCATAGAAAACATGCTTAAAAAACCTTAGCAATCACATAACACCCGGAAAAGCATCCACATGACAGTAGCATGGTGTTGATGATTTCTGCACATTCAAACAACATTGTTTAAATGTATGGAGTGGTTGGATATTTATTCATATCAACTCATTTTCTTGTAGGGGAGATGAACTTGGCCCACAATGAAATCAGGATGTTTCCAGATGACCAGGTGCTTCGGGAGGGATCCACGGTGATGTTCTGCTGCATTTATCCCAAAGAGACGCACATCACCTCTATGTTCTTCGACAACACTCTCTACAAAGTCATCAACGTAAGCGCACAGGTCAAAGCCATTCGAGTGGAAAACATCAAAGTCACAAATTCATTTGGTGTCAACTTCTACTGCGACAGGAATAGTGATGTAACAGCATATAACTTTGTCACCTGTGAGTATAAGTGTCCCATTGTCCAACACAATTCAAATGTCCCCATATAGGCAAGAATAGTATGTTTTTCATAAAACAGCTGATGGAGAAATAAAAGCTATATGATTGTCATGCAGCACCTTTAGAAGTTAAAAAAGTGATATAAAATCTCTCAACACCACTGCATTAGATAAATAAAAACAAATCAAAGTTTTTTTTTTTTTGAAGAAAGATTTTTCCACTGAATTAAAATATAAAGTACAAGTAACATGCAATGCAATAGTACATGCAATAGTAATACATTATAAACATTTTCTTCTAAGCATGAGATTAGGGAGATTTCTGATAAGAAATATCAATTTCTGCTAAACATTTTTCAGTTCCTCCGGAGAAGCCGTTAGATTTTAGATGCGAGACTGAAGACATGAGACACGCATACTGCTTGTGGAAAATACGCAGAGCTCCTAACCTAGAAGGCGACCAGAGAAGGAAGTACACATTACTAATCAGGTTAGTCTGATTTTGGGCCTGTCCAAATACCCACACTTGCAGTTTTTGCACTTGACCACTTATAGGATGTATTTCCTGTTTTTGGCCCGAGAGTTCAAGTGGGCTTGAAGACCACAAGTGTGTGTAAAACTTTTTTTTTTAATGTCCTATCAACATTACCTGATAGGACACATTTACAGTGTTGTAAAAATGCAAGTGTTTAAATGCTTTATTTAGATTTTTAATATTTTGCATTCTAAATGTCTGTTCAGTAGTCTATATAACAGATGACACAATTGAGTAATTGTGGTGCTTCTAATTAAGTGATTAGATTAGCATCTTTGCACCAATACATTTTACTACCGAATTGTTTGCAATAGCCTATCGAATTGTTATTCATTTTTAACTTGCACTGGAAAACATCTTGTGAGATCTCTGCAGAAAGTCTCACAATTATTTCCAGAACATGATGCACGATGGGATACGCTTATCTTTGAATACCCCTCGGAAGCGGTATTCAAGATAGTGTGGATTAAAAAGCACTGCGCTTTTAAGACTGGGACAGTCTTACACACTTACTTCCTGTTGTGTGCATGCACTCTCAAGTGGCCAAAACCACAAGTGTGGGTATTTAGACCCTATATCACTTAATTGCACATCTATGTCTTGGTTAGGTTGTCTGATGATTTTCAGTGGAAATGAACCAATAGCATAATATTTTAAAATGTATCTGAAACGCCTGCCTATGAACATACAAATGAGAAAAGAAATTCACTGCAATATGTTAATGTGAATATTAATCACTGCTCTTAAAGGGATAGTGCACCCAAAAATGCAAATTCTGTCATCATTTACTCAACCTCATATTGTTACAAACTGGCACTTTCTTCTAAAAAAAAGAAATTGTGAAGAGCTTTGGGGTTCAAACAACACTGGACCCCATTGACTTTCATTTTAAAGTCAGAAAAAAACCCATACATTTTTCAAAATAGCTTTATTTGGGGTTATAAGTAGGCCATAGAGGTTTGAAATGACAAGAGAGTAAATGAATGATGACAAAGTTGAATATAATGACATTTTCTCCTTATGTTCAGTGACTCCAAGTCTGTCGGCTGTGATGTGGAAGACACAGATCCTGCATCCTGCGGTTTTGATGTCATCCAACGGCAGATCTCCTACAACATCACATTACTTGTGACAAACAGTTTGGGGCAAGAGAGTGAGACCTACATATTCAATATCACAGACAGAGGTGAATATGAATCATTTTATGTGAAGATTACATTTGAAGGATCAGATACCTCAGTGATGTGGAATAGTTTAAAATCTGGGACAGATCATAAACAAAAGGTTGTAAGTTGAAACCCCATATGAACTATCACCATTGTACTACCCTAGCTCAAGATGCTTTACCTCAGGGGGATGGTACTTATAAGTGCACTGGAAGTTGCTTTAAAGGGGTCATATGATGCGATTTCAATTTTTCCTTTCTCTTTGGAGTGTTACAAGCTCTTGGTGCATAAAGAAGATCTGTAAAGTTGCAAAGTCTCAAATCCAAAGAGATATATGCTTTATAAAAGTTAAGAGTCAGCCACGCCTACGTAAAACGGCTCGTTCTAACACGCCCCCACATATCTACCTCACTATGTGGGAAGATTTGCATAACGGCTCCCAAATGTTCACGCAAAGAAAGAAGGCGTAACTTTTATTCTCGCTGTAGTATTGTTGCCATGTCGTGAAGAGCTGTGTGTTTCGTTGTGAAAGCGAAACTACTTTGTTTGGCCTTCCAAAAGAGGACGATATCCGCTTCGTCATGCCTAGAGCTGATCTGTGCTGGTTGCTGAGGAAATACTACAACTTTGCGCTGTGGATCGGCTTTCACCGGGAACGAAGCGGAGAAGCGGAGTCCAGCCCGGGG
>NW_015505365.1:895974-917188 GCF_001515645.1 Sinocyclocheilus grahami
CAAATGCCTCGTTTATAATGGGTTTTCATGTTTTTGAATCATCGCTCCGGCCGGACACGGAATCACAGTATGGTGAGGGGTGTAACATTTCCTTCACACGCTTGAAGTATTCGGCCAATCACAACGCACTGGATAGCTGGCCAATCACAGCACACCTAGCTTTTTCAGACCGATGAGTTTTGTAAAAATCGACGCGTTTCAGAAAGGCGGGGCATAGAGGAGAAACAATAATGTACAGTATGTGGAAAATAATGTGTTTTTTTAACCTTAAACCGCATAAACACATTTCATTACACCAAATACACAAAATAATATTCTTTTTTAGCAGCATCATATGACCCCTTTAAATAATTGTGTCGTCCACAACATAACGGTGAATAAATAATGACAAAATTATGTAGTTACTAATCCATTTCACCTCAGTTTTTCCAGTCCCTGAGCATCTTGAAGTGACTGCAGGTGTGTTTGATTCATTGGTGATCTTGAAGCTGAATGGGAGTTTCAAAGGACTTCTGCTGATATGCCAGACTGAACTTGAACCAGGAGGGATAATACAGGTAAAGGAGTTCTTCACCAAAAATGGACCAAAATTTTCTGAAAATGTACTCGCAATCAGGCCATCCAAGATGTAGATGTGTTTGTTTCTTCATGGGAACAGATTTGGAGAAATGTAGCATTACATCACTTGGATCCATCCATGGATCCACTTCACTCAATGGGTGCCGTCGGAATGAGAGTCCAAACAGCTGATAAAAACATCACAATAATCTACACCACTCCAGTCCATCAGTCTTGTGAAGTGAAAAGCTGTGTGTTTGTAATGAGCAAATCCATCATTAAGATGTTTTAGCTTGGCTAAAACACAAGACCTCTATCCGTTAAATTGCTTCCTTCAGTGAAAAGGTCATCTAGTCTGAATAAGAAGAGAAATATGCACAGATCAAGCACCGTTGACATGACAAAACAAATGTTCTAAACAAATATGTTGGTGGATGTTGATGTGAGAGGACAACAGAAAATGTATCACTGGAGGAAGTGTTATTATATTATTATGGATTATGGCCAGAAGCGACAGTTTAAAGTTAAAACGCTTTGAAGGATTTGTTTCTTACAAACACACAGCTTGTTACGTCACAAGATGTTAATCGGTGGACTAGAGTGGTGTGGATTACTTGTGGATTATTGTGATGTTTTTATTTGGACTCTCGTTCTGACGGCACCCATTCAAATGTCTCTACAACTGTTTTGCTAAAGTAACAAACTTATCTACATCTTGAATGACCGGAGGGTGGGTCAATTGTCAGCAAAACCCTCTTCCTCTAAGGTGTTTTTCCTGTTGCACAACATCTTTTTGTATTTCCAAATAATGTGATGGCATCAGAAATACGACAAGAGGGTGTTTCATAAGCTTGATTAGCCGTGTGAAAACTTGCCATATCAGATAAACAAAATGAACTTTACAGAAATGCTGAAGCACATCCTGTGTTCAAGTGTTGTTGTTGTCTTACAGGATTTAGATAAGAATGGATCTGACTCAATGCAGTGTTATGCATTCAGACTACAGCACCTAAAGCCCAGCACACTGTACTCTGTTAGGGGGCGCTGTGCAGTACAGGGGAACGACTGGGGCCGATGGACAACACAAAGACTATTCATCACAGGTAAGCAAAGAGTCATGGGAGTTCATATATACAGTATGTATGTGTGTGTGTTTATTTATTTATAAACCACACAGCAACACACAATAAACTCTAGAATTTTGCACCGCAAGAAACCGCAAACATACAGTGACCTTGGAGCACAAAAGCAGTCATAAGTCGCTGGGGTATATTTGTAGCAGTAGCCAACAATACATGGTATGGGTCACAATTATCGATTTTTATATATATGCCAAAAATCATTAGGATATTAAGTAAAGATCATGTTCCATGAAGATATTTTGTAAAATTCCTACCGTAAATGTATAAAAACGTCATTTTTGATTAGTAATGTGCATTGCTAAGAACTACATTTGGACAACTTAAGGCGATTTCTCAATATTTTGATTTTTTTGCACCCTCAGATTCCAGATTTTTAAATAGTTAAGTTATATCTCGGCCAAATATTGTCCCATCATAACAAACCATACATCATTGGGCTTATTTATTCAGCTTTCAGATGATTACAATATATTTCAATTAAAAAAAATTTACGGTTTTGAAAATGGTTTTGTGGTCCAGGCTCACATAGATGTGTTTTTATTTTTGTCTGCAGAGCCTCTAGTGACCATAGATCTGTGGAGACAAATCAGGGACCATCCCAATCGCACCGTCACACTGCTGTGGAAAACAGTACGTTTATGTTTTTGACATTCATCAAATTTAAAATGTTCGCCATGCATAGTACTTTGTCATTTTTGGAACAGTAGGTACGTCTACATGGACACCTTTTGCTTCCATCGGAATGAATTCATTCTGATTGACGAATCCGAACGTAGTGTTTACATGAACGCTAAATAAAGTGATCGGGTTGATATGCGTGTTTATATGTCACAAGCTTCTGATCGGATTTACTCTTTTGACATGGGCACACTGCATGAACATAGAGTTTCCCGCTGTTGTCGCATACTGTTTTAAAAAGCACACTTGATATTTATCTACTTTGGGTCCTAATTAGGCGACGACCAGCACATGAACTGTTGTGCTGTGCTGCTTACTTTATAAAGCAGTAAAAGTGCCCCTTCCTTCACCCAAAACCAGTCGTCCGTTGATGAGAGTCTTAAACAAGGACTGGTGGGACGTTGTGCTGCTCCACTTCACAGACGCTGAGTGAAAGGGGAGTTTTATAATGACCCGACACTCATTTATGACACTTTATTCACCATTTATTCTATTTCTATGTCACTGCACATGCGCAGTACTTTCCAGTTTCGGTTTTTAATCCGATCAAGTGTTTACATGTCCTCTCGCTCGGATTACAGAAGGAATAAACCACCCTTTACAATCCGATCGAAATTTTAGTCTGATCTGGCCAATTCAATCCGATTGACGTGGTTACATGTGACTCTTTTATTCTGATTGTGCTTCTAGTCCTATTACGATCGGGTTAGTAGGGTCCATGTAAACGCAGCTAGTGGTCCAGTTCTTTTTATTGACTTTATTTGGTTTTTGTTCGGCTAAGAAACATAATTAATGTGTTCATGTGTTACTGTGGTGGTAACAAACCTCAGCACTCTAGAGGGCCGTAGTCTTATTATTCAGGTAGCAGCTTTGATGTGCATTGAATTAATTGATTACAATTATGTTATGAATAATTTAATTATAATTAAATTATGAACAGATTGGATCAACAGATCAAATGGAATGTTTTGCCATGTTTAAACAGTAAATATTTTTGTGCTACCACAAATAAATCTCTGATTCAGTGTTATTTTGGTATTGTTTATCTACTATTATTGTATTTATTAATTATTTGAATTAGTTTTTACTTAAGTTTTAGAAATTATGTGCTTCAGTCATTTTATTTTATTGATTTTATTTTATTAATAAATTTAATTTTATTAATATTTTTTATATTTCTATTTTCAGTAGCTTTATTTTCAGTTTGAGTTATTTTAGTACTTCAAATTAAAACTTTATTTTATTTTGCTTTATAAATTGCTAGGGCAACAAACGTTTTTTTTTTTAAGGTTTATAGTTTCATCTAATATTTATGTTTTATTCTAATGTATTTCAACTTTATTTCAATTAGTGAAAACTATTTGAAGTTTTATTTATCAATATCAACACTGCTTTAATTTGAGAAGATCAGCATACAGATTCTGCTGCCGAATCAGCAAAAGTGCTCAATGCTTCTTTCACTCCAAACTGAAAAAAATTGAATATATGCAAAATATATGTTATTAAAGGGGTCATATGATGCTATTTTAAAGATCATTATTTTGTGTATTTGGTATAACAGAATATGTTGACATGCTTTAATGTTCAAAAAACACATAGCTTTGTGCACAGCCAGCCTTGTACTCTTCTAGGTCGTCCATAAAATGCATTGCACAAATTCGAACATCTGGGTTGTGCTGTTCTGTTGTAAATAAATCTTAACCAATGATTCCTAATTGCATCTACTTTCAGAAGGCCAAATAAAGTGCTTTTGCTTTCGCACTGAAATACACAGCAGTCCCTCTGACATGCTGCTTCAACACTACTGAGGTTCCTGAAACCACGCCGCCTTTCTTTGCGTGCACATTTGGGTGACATTATGCTAATATTTCCACATAGTGATGTAGATATGTGGGGGCGTGTTAGAACGAGCCGTTTTAGGTAGGCGTGGCTGACTCTTAACTTTTATAAAGCATATATCTCTTTGGATTTGAGACTTTGCAACTTTACAGATCTTCTTTATGCACCAAGAGCTTGTAACACTCCAAAGAGAAAGGAAAACTTGAAATCGCATCATATGACCCCTTTAACCACTCGGCTTCAGAAACTATATTTTCAAATTTAAAATATATTTAATATAAACCTTTCAAATAAAAAAATAAATTAGAGAATGTACTGAAAGGGGCAAGACAATACATTTCAGAATTTAAAACACTTTCTGGGTAAATGTAAAATGCATTTTTTTTAAATATATTTTGTTGACAATATCAATTTATTTACTTATTTAAAAAAATTATATTATATATGTGTGGTAATTTTTTGTATATATATATATATATATATATATATATATATATATGTTTTTTTTTATGAGAAAGAGGATAGCAACACAAACATTTGTATAAGCGGTCTGTGTTAACACGGTTCACTCTTCCTCAGGTCAGCAATGACTCCGAGTCATATATTAAAGCCTACGAGGTGTGTGTGAGCTACAGAAACACAGAGATGAGCGTGTGCATGAACGTCACACAGACACAGGTGGAACTAACCAGAGATATCAATATGAGTGACATTACTGTGAGGGCCGTCATTCAGTCTGGCTTATCTGAACCAGCCCACATCACTATTCCTTCAGCTTATACAGGTGACAAAGCTCATACTCAACATTAAAGTGTGTTCTGTGCACTGTTTATGTTGTTCTGTTTAACATCAGATAACTTACTGTTGTTACTGATGCAGACAGCATGCTAAGCGAGAAGAGGATTATGGGTAATGAAAAGGGATTCCAGTTGACCTGGACAAGGGACTCGGCTGCCACGTGTGGTTACACCATAGAGTGGTGCATGCTGGGTATTGCGCTCCCCTGCAACTTACAGTGGAGAAAAGTCCCAGCTAATCAGACCTGCTTAAACCTGAATTCAGGTAGAAAGCTGTGTTTGCCATATCCTTACAATACAAGCACCATCAAAATAAAATTGTGACTTTAATGTTTCTGGCTATATGACAGCATTACATATAAAAGCTGTGTAGGCAGCATTTAGTGATGGCTTTCAAACACAAAAAACTTTTTTAGGTTTAGCTTATTCATCTAATGTTTATATTTTATTCTATTTTATTTGTTGCATGTGTCCTTTACAGATAAGGCAATCTAAGAATGCATTGCAAGATGCTTACTGAAAGTTTTCAACTTCAGAAACCACATTTATATAAAACCAGACTTGTATACTTTTCCAGTCATTTGTAATTTACTTGAGTATTATACAGTAGATAAGGATTTTAAAAAGTGTTTTTACTCACACTATTTAGCTGATACTTTATAGAGCTTGGTATAACTACACTGTAGAAAATGACAGTAAAACAGTAAAATAACAGTAAAAATGCTACAGTTAAAACCTGTTAACTGATTAATGATAATTTCCCTTACTATTTCATGTAACATTACAGTAAAATACTGTTAAATTGACAGTTTTTGCAAGTGAAAAAGCATGTCATCTTATAATTGACATATGTTATATATGTTAACATTATATCAATTAATTAATATTTTTACTGTAAATTTGTGTTCAATCCAGAAAACCTAAATTGTTGCCACTGTAAAGTTCTGGCAATCACAGCTACCATTTTTTATACCATCAAATGTGCTTTTTAAAGTGTGTATATTAATATATTATATATTTCCATGATTTTTCCAGGTCTAGAAATCACACTTAAATTAAATACACAATTAAATCTAGGCTACCTTGTATATCCAGGTTATTCAAGAGAGTGAGAATCCTGGTTCTTCAAAGAAAAAAAGGTTGTTGAGATGAAAAATGAGATTTTTTTTTGTTGCTCTGGCTTATTTTAATGCTTTGTCTTATTTTCCTATAAGTTATCCTAAGACTTGTTTTTCAAAATCAATGTAAAACTGCACTTTTACAGGGGATTTTAAAGCAGGAGTTCAATACGCATTTGAAATCTACGGGTCTAGCGCTGAGGGACACAGACGTCATGAGAAACAGATCGGATACTTAAAAGAACAGAGTAAGAGTGCACACACACACTTTACATGCCACATTACAGCAGAGCACAAAACAGGTGTCAATCCACATTATTTTTAATATAAGTCATCCGCTTCCAGTTATTTTACCTGTTCAAAAACAGTATGCTATGCTGCTTTATACTGCAGACTCTTATTTGTTATCATATTACTTTAAAGGGGTCATATGACGTTGCATTATTTTGTGTATTTGGTGTAATGAAATGTGTTTATGCGGTTTAAGGTTAAAAAAAAACACATTATTTTCCAAATACTGTACATTATTGTTTCTCCTCTATGCCCCGCCTTTCTGAAACGCGTCGATTTTTACAAAGCACGTCGGTCTGAAAAAGCGAGGTGTGCTGTGATTGGCCAGCTATCTAGTGCGTTGTGAATGGCTGAATTCCTCAAGCGTGTGACGGAAATGTTACACCCCTCACCATACTGTGATGCCATGTCCGGCCGGAGCGATGAGACAAAACCAATAAAACCCATTATAAACGAGGCATTTGTTGCATCCAGTGGGGACATAATTACTGATTATAATGACTTATACTGTCTTTTTACGCGTTGCGTTGCATCGCGCCGTGTAAACATAAAACCAAGTCTGCATATTTGATAGGAGAAACGACAAACAACAAGCGCTACTCTACACTGCCCAAAAAACTTGCGTTTGAATCATCAGTGGCAAATCCTTTAACTATGAAAACATACTTACAGGCTGTGAGTCAGCATTATTTGTCAGCATCATAGACTGTATAGGGTCAGCATGCGCGCCGAAGGGGAAACAGGGGAACTGAATTCACCGAAACACCGGCATTGTAGGCTACTCTCCCAGGAAACAGTCCTCGTCCTCCGTAAAATGCGCTGCACACATCTGAATATTTGGGTTGAACTGTTCTGGAACAGTGTTGTAAATACAACTTAACCACCGATTTCTAGTTGTGTCCTCTTTTGGAAGACCAAACAAAGTAGTTTCGCTTTCACAACGAAACACACAGCGACTCCACGACATGGCGGCGGCGGTGACAATACTACACCAAGACTCAAAGATACGCCTTCTTTCTTTGCATGAAAATTTGGGCGGCGTTATGCAAATCTTCCCACACAGTGACGTAGACATGTGGGAGTGTGTTTAATTGAGGCATTTTAGGAGGGCATGGACGAGTCTTAACTTTTATAAAGAATATCTCTTTGGGTTTGAGACTTTAGTCTTTGCAACTTTAGGGATCTTATCTATACACGAACAGCTTGTAACACTCCAAAGAGAAAGGAAAACTTGAAATCGCATCATATGACCCCTTTAATATATTGCCATAGTCATAAACACACTGGTTTTTAGCATACATTCACAGAAAATGGCTTATTTCCGCTTTGCAAAATAAGGTGCTATGTTGCAATGGAAAATGCATCGACATCTTCAGTTTGAGAACTTGAAATCAACAATTTTCACATCTGCATTGTGCAATATACAGCACATTAATATTATGAAATAAATATTACCACACGTATTATTTGTGTTGTGCAGAGCCCACACAACGCCCTACACTGGACTCTAGCCCAAACACAACATGGTCATCTGTAAAGCTGAAATGGAGTTTCAATGAGAAGGATCCGAGTCACGCTGGATTCATCACAGGATATGTGATTACGATACAAGACTATTCAGAGGTCGGCTCTGATCTCAGTAAGTCTAAACTTATTTTAGTCCCTTTTTAAATATTCCATATTTGCAACACCTCTAGACAGACAGCTATTTTGGGCATCCAAGACCAAGTCTACTTGAATAGAGAAATCCAGAAATCTCAAAAACTTCATGCCACACTCACTTTAAATATTTGCAATCAGCAACATGCCCCATAAATACTGTTTTTTAAAAATGCTAAAATGGTGTTAAAAAAGCTTATATTTCAGGCTGGACCAGCCAATGCACATGTGCAGCTTTTCAGGACACTTGCTTTACAGGTTGAAGCAGCTATTATTTGACAGTATACTGTAGCAGTCCAGCATGACAAAATACCCCCATCGCTGTTTTTTCTCTTCTCTCGATCACATGCATCCTTCCTGTTTGTTCTGGCAGGTTCCTTCAGACAGTCAGTGGATGATCCTCACAGCAAGTCTTGGACAGTCAGTGGTCTTGAGGAGGACTGGCCGTACATATTTCAGCTGGCAGCATGTACGTCTGCAGGCTGTGGACCGGAGACCACCGCCACCTTCAGAACCAGACAGAACTGTGAGCTCAGATACAGATTCAAACCAGATACTGATTCACACTGACAGGAAAGTCTGAGTGGTGTTTTGTAATAGAAGACTACTATCTTATGTGCATCTATACTATCTTAAATGGATAGTTCACCCAAAAATGTAAATCCTTTCATCATTTACTCACCCTCATATCATTCCAAACCTATATGTGCTTCTTTCATTCTTTTGTTGAACATAAGAGGATATTTTGGAAAATGTTGGAGTTCAAACCACATTGGACCCCAACAAACAGTTTGGAACAACATGAGGGTGATCTTTTTTTATTTTATTGTTTTTAAAACAAGTCACTTATGCTCACCAAGGCTGCACGTATTTGATTAAAATCCAGTAAAAACAGTAATATTATTACAATTTAAAATAAACATTTTGTATTTGAATATATTGAAAAAACGTAATTTATTCCTATGATGCAAAGCTGAATTTTCAGCATCATTACTCCTTTAGAAATCATTCTAATATGCTGATTTGCTGCTCAAGAAACATTTTTTTATTATTATCTACGTTGAAAACAACTACTATTTTTGTGGAAACCATGCTATATTTTATTTCCAGATTCTTTGATGAATAGACAGTTCAAAATTACAGCATTTATTAAAAATAGAAATATTTTTTAAACAAAAAAATCTGCTAAACTGTTGCTAATAATAAAACTAAACACCTAATCTGACTCTGTATTAATTCAATATTTGATGCAAAGTAATTTTATAGTGTTGAACTGTAATAGATATATAATAATGGAATGGAACAATAATTCTCTCCTCAGATTACCTGCTGACGGTAAAGGTTCTGGTTCCT
Organism: Sinocyclocheilus grahami; assembly: GCF_001515645.1. NCBI lineage: Eukaryota > Metazoa > Chordata > Actinopteri > Cypriniformes > Cyprinidae > Sinocyclocheilus > Sinocyclocheilus grahami. The sequence continues at coordinate 905,410 of NW_015505365.1, forward strand.
CTCCTGGTTTTGATCGGTTGTTGTGTTTGTCTGTGGTCGTACAGAAACCTGTAAGTCTGCTGATATACAGTATGTGCGGTGAGTGATGGACTGTACTTCTCTTCTCCGTGGTTCACTGACACTGTCTTTCTCCATCGTTTCCAGAATAGGAGGATTTCCAGAAGAATCGTTCGGCTTTCTGCACATAAAAGCACTGGACCTTGATGAAGATCTTTATGAAGTAATTCATTACATTGATGGCGTACAATAATATAAAAGCATTGCTTTTATTTCTTTTGACAGCTTAAACCAGGCTCAGTTGGCCAGGCTGGTCTTTTGGCTGGTTTTAGAGTGATGCTGGGACAGTGTTATTTTAGTAGAATGAGATACTGTTATAGTTTTTTTTTTAAATAATATTCTGAAGTAGTTTTTATATTTAGTTAAGTTTTACTAAAGTTTGAATAATTTAGTAAAGTTAATTTAGTCATTTTTATTAGTTTTGTTTAAATGTCTATAGGTATTATTTAGTTATTATATAGTTATTTTATTTTTGTACATGAAGCTAAAGCTGCAGTCCGTAAAATTTTTTGGTTAACAATGATCCAAAATCAATTTTTGGGCAAGTTCATTACAAGCCAGTATTCAAAACTATCGCCCGATTCACAACGGTACGCATGTAATAATGTTTTCTAATTTGAGTGGTACTGGTAGGTTTTTGCTGGAAATTTGAGCATGACGCCGCATCATTACGTCACGTCTGTAAACAAAGATGGCAGATTATAATCCAGAAAGGTCAATAGGACAATCATCAGTGACAACTGGAGATTCACCCATAGACACCAGTAGTCTACAGGTAACGCTTATACACACTAAATACAGTCACACAATGCTGATGTTGTTAACATTAACATTTTGAGAACAAAGCACAACAATAATTTGCACAGTTTGATGTGATATGAGCTAAGCGAGCATTAGATATAATCACCATTGATAGCATGATGTATTATTGTAATGCTTTTTTCCTCAGTTGGTCAGAACAAAAGTGGCAGACATGTTACTTGTTCAGATGACATTTTCAGGTGAAAATGCTTTTTTGGGTCATACTTCCAAGGCGTAGGCTAGAATCTGTGATTCTGAAGTACAGTAATATCCACACCTGTGACAAAGTGACACACATACTCCTCAAAACATTAGTTTTATCTGCGATGAGGAGCCGTGCCGATGCACAACCCACGTAAAGACGATAATTCTGCAAATAACTACAACTGCAGGTTTCAAACAGAGATGGCGGCAAAGAGGCAAAACTTACGGACTGCAGCTTTAAAACTAAATGAAATGTAAAGCTTAAAATAGTATAGTTTAGTTTACTTTTTAAAGATTTTCTTATTTATATTGTTTCAGTTACAGTTTAAGTACTTTTTTAAATATGTGTAGTTGTAGTGAACTATAAACTCTTGGCTGGGAGAACAGCTTTCCGACCAGCAGATAACCAGCTTGAAGATCAGCATAAACCAGCAATGCTAGCTCAGCTGTTTTTAATAGCAGGTTACATAACAGTTCAAAACTACATGTAATGGTCTATTCCAACAATTTTTACTCAGTGTAAAAATCACTGTTTCTCCATTTTTTTTTTTTTACAATAATTGAGATATTGGACGAATCAAGAGAAAAATCTATTATAAATACACTTATATGTGACCCTGGACCACAAAGCCAGTCTTAAGTCGCTGGGGTATATTTATAGAAATAGCCAAAAATACATTGTATGGGTCAAAATGATTGATTTTTCTTTTATGTCAAAAACCATTAGGATATTAAGTTAAGATCATGTTCCATGAAGATATTTTGTACATTTCCTACCGTAAATATATCAAAACTGATTTTTTGATTAGTAATATGCACTGCTAAGAACTTCATTTGGACAACTTTAAAGGTGATTTTCTCAATATTTAGATTAATTTTTTTTCAAATAGTTTTATCTTAGCCAAATATTGTCCGATCCTAACAAACCATAAATCAAAGGAAAGCTTTTTTTAATTCAGCTTTCATGTGATGTATAAATCTCAATTTTGAAAAATTGACCCTTAAGACTGGATTTGTGGTCCAGGGTCACATATGTGATTCAATACAAAAAGTATTGATAAATATCTAAAATCTAATTTTGGTAACACTTTACAAAAATGTCTAATTTTTTAACATTAGTTCATGTATAACTAACATGAACTAACAATGAGCAATATATTTTTACAACATTTAATAATCTTTGTCAGTGTTAGTTAATGGTAAATGTTGAAATTAACATTAATTCTACAGCTTTTACTAGCCTTAGTCCATTGTTACTTCATGTTAATTAACTAATGTTAAATTAAACCTAATTGTGAAATATTACACTGAAAAAATGTTTTGGTGTAGATAAAATTTTCACCCAGAAATTGCTAGTAAATGTCACAATTACAAAATGGCAAGTAACACATTGGATTAAATGTAACTTTTTTTTGGTTACACTTTATTTTAAGGTGTCCTTAGTACTTAAATGTATACTTACACTGTAACGAGTAATATTAATTAACTACATGTACTAACTATATGGTTAGGGATTGGATTAGGGTTACTAGCATGTAATTATGCATACTGTTTTGTTATTATAATATTAAAAGTACATGTGTAACATGGACACCTTAAAATAAAGTGTTACCCTTTTTTTATAGAAAAACAAAAAAAAATTAAATATACTCCAATAATCAGTTTTTTCACCGTTTTGACTCTTTTCTGTTCTTTTTAAGGCGAGTGAAAAGATCCGTACTCTGATGATAGAGGACTGTGAATGGTGTGACGTTGAGATTTTAGACATGCAGTCCATCCAAACAGAGAAAACATGGTTGACGTGCGCAGAGGACCCGAGTTGTTCATTCATTACTCCTAAAGTCATGCTACCATCCTGCCATCTTACCACAGACGTATGGCTGGCCACAGATCTCACAAACTTCACTTACGTGTCCTCTGTGCAGCAAGATCTGCCTTCAGAGGAGCTGAAGACAGAAGCCACAAATCAGGAGTCAGAGATTTCAGGCTTTTCGAGTGACTACGTCACTTCCGTAGCCACATAATTCCTGAAAACGCAGTATCGTGATCTTTTATACACACCAAAGAAAGCAAGCCAGAGCTGTCGATCTTATCACGTTCAGCAAGATCACGGCATCCTCATGTCACCAGCGTGTTTGTAAGGGGCCCCGCTTCCTTCTGCAAAACAGCTTTTAAAGACAAGGGTTGTGAAATGCGACTGCAGTGTTTGATACATGAGATTTTGCAATATCTGTCAGGTACTTTATCTTGGTTTTGCATGTTATGCTAGACCTTTCTGGGCAAAAACATACAAAATGTTCTCTCTCAAGGGAAAAACATGTTCTGGAGGGGACATTTGTATTATTCTTTTGTGTATTTCTAAGCATTATGCGTAACCCTTTGCGATACTGTATGTATCATGAATTAACAATGAACAGTTTTACAGTTAAGATCTTGAAATGTTAAAAATGTACTTTACCATTTGAAAATTTGGGACTGGAATTTTTTTTGAATATTATGTTCACAAGTGCTGCATTTTTTTTTTACCATAATATTTATATAAAAAAATATTTACACTTATGCTACCAAGGCTGCATTTATTTGAACAAAAATATAGTAAAAACAGTAATATTATTAATTACGATTAATCGCATCCAAAATAAAAGTTTTTGTTTACATAATGTGTGTGTACGGTGTATATTTATTATATATATATAAACATGCATGTATTTAAGAAAAATGTTATGTTTATATATTAAATATATTTATATATAATATAAGAATATAAATAAATATATATACACATGTAAATATTTTAAATATATACTGTATGTGTGTGTATTTATATACATAATAAATATATATAGTACACACACACATATTATGTAAACAAAAACTTTTATTTTGGATGCGGTTAATCGCGATTAATCGTTTGGCAGCACTAAATATTATGAAATATTATTATCATTTCACAGAGCTGTTTTCTATTTGAATGTATTTTAAAATATAATTTATTCCAGTGATCAAAGCTGAATTTTCAGCATCATAACTCCAGTCTTCAGTGTCACATGATGAGCAGCAAATCAGCATATTATAATGATTTCTGAAGCAAGAAACATTTCTTATCAATGTTGAAAACTGCGTTTGTGGCAACATTTTTCTGAAATAGAAATCGTTTGTAACGTAATAAATGTCTTTACTGTCACTTCCGATCAATGTAATGCTGAATAAAAGTATTAATAAAATGCATATAAGAAAGCTGTTTAAGTATTATTCTTTGCTAGTTCATGATACCTAATACATTTATACTGATGTTAACATATTGAACTCTCTGGTACTACTACTTCATATCAATGATAACTATATATTTTGCCCCAAAAAAAAGAAAAAGAAAGAAGTTAGCTTTACATTTAAAGGGGTCATATGATGCGATTTCAAGTTTTCCTTTCTCTTTGGAGTGTTACAAGCTGATTGTGCATAGATAAGATCCCTGAAGTTGCAAAGACTAAAGTCTCAAATCCAAAGAGATATTCTTTATCAAAGTTAAGACTCTGCCACGCCCCCCCCTAAAACGCCTCGTTCTAACACGCCCCCACATATCTACCTCACTATGTGGAAATATTTGCATAATGCCGGCCAAATGTGCACGCAAAGAAAGGCGGCGTGGTTTCCGTAACCGCAGTTAGTGTTGAAGCAGCATGTCAGGGAGACGCTGTGTGTTTCAGTGCGAAAGCAAAAGCACTTTATTTGGCCTTCCGAAAGTAGATGCATTTAGAAATCTTTAAGATTACTTACAACAGAACAGCAATGCATTTTATGGACGACCGTTTCATGAACCTAGGAGAGGAGGTCATTCAGAATCAGCTACTGTTTTGTTATTAGTTGTCTGCGCATACTCTGCATCTGAATGCACTCAGACGATACAGATGGACTCATGAGTTTTCCTCTTTAATTATATATATCCCTTTGATAAGACTGTAAGATTTTCCAGAGCTAAAAGTGCCCAAAAACACACTGTACACACTTTACAAGGGAAACCACAACTCAGGCAAAGGAACAAAAGTCCTTTAAATTACACCATCTCTCACAATTTCATCTTTTAGGAAAAATATAAATATATATATTTTCATCTCTTTTCTGTCTCACGCCACTATGGCACAGATCCGTAGCCCAGGCGAAAGCCATGGCACTCTCTCTTCAGCCAATCAGATCGCAGTCAGTTGAAGGCAGCAGCAGCAGCGCTGAGACACATATTAACAAAAGGTCTTGCAGTTAATAAATAAGCAACTGGGTTTGTGTCAATTCAGCATGCAATCTACACATGGTTTCGATCAGTGCTTTGTGTGAACATCAGGAACACGTCGAGAACATCAATGCAAAAACTATGGCTTACTACGAGACTGCTACGATCGCTAGGAGATCTGAATACCAGTGTTTTAACATGTCAGATGCTTCAGTGCACGCTTGAGGAAACACACTGGGATTAAATGCATTTCAAAGGCGCGATGTGAAGAGAAACGCTAGCAATATATAGACAACACGTCAAGATAATACTTTAACTCTTTCTAAACCAGTGCTTCAGCAGCTTATTGAAGAAATATTTCAACACAAGTTTCACTATCAAGAGCAATGTTGTCGATTACAAGAGAAAATCATTTTGACTAGAATAACAAAAAATATATAAATTTTACTGAAAAATTATTTTGCATTGTGACATAACTGTCATGACAATTAAGCTTTATTATTTTCAAATATATATTATTATTATAGACCAATTCAGAGTAGACGTCACAGTTACGTCACTTGCAGCTGCGCGCGCATAGTGGTTGCAAAAAAACACTGGGAACAAGTGGAGGTAAATGTGTAAAATCCATGAAATAAAAGAAAAAAATATTTTTGTGCCTTTTGATGTCAAGATCGGAATGCAAATAATTTTTATAGAACACTGTCATCAAAGACGCCATTTGAAGCTAAACGCAGACGTTTAAATGCACATACTATGGATGAAAACTGCTATGATTACTCTACTTCTAAAGCATAAATTTGATTTAAACAATAGGTCTACATAATATTCACATATGCTGTTCATAGGGGACGTATTGTATTAGCCCTACAGTTACAGCATTAAATATTATATAAATATATTATTATCCACTAGTGAGCGACGCCTCGTGGTACCATCACAGAGGCTCAAAATCACTTTCCAGAACATTCTCGTTCACCGTTCCTGGCTGGTGGAATGATCTTCCCACCCCTATCCGGAATGCCGAATCCCTGACAATTTTCAAGCGACAGCTGAAAACTCATCTCTTGGCTTCATCATTAAAAAAAATAAATAAAATGTCTTTCTCTGTATTTATTCCTTCCGTTTTCTAGCTTGTACTTATTTGAACAATGCCTAAAACTTGGTATTTCAAGCACTTCCTCTGTCTGTTTGCCTCTTTAAGAAGAATTGCTTTATGTATTCCCCAGTTGTAAGTCGCTTTGGATAAAAGCGTAGGCAAAATGACTAAATGTAAATCTTACTATTAGAAATATTATTTAAACCTTACTCTTAACATTTTTACATAACATTTATTTATTTTATCTCACAATTCTGACTTTTTTTTCTCGCAAATGCAAGTTTGTATCTCCTAATTCGGACTTTATAACTCGACTTAACTCAAAAATAGTGAGTTTGTCAAATCTGAGGGGAAAAAGCCAGAAGAGCCGAGGGGAAAAGAGAGAATGACGAGTTGTTTTTCCTTATTTGTGAGATATAATCTCGGAATTGCGAGAATAAAGTCAGAATTTTGAAATATTTACCTTTTTTTTATTCTTTTATTCCATGGCTCCATAGACTGCCACTTGAAAACCGTCATTTTCTGCCTCCAGATAGGCTCCACCCACAAAAACCGTCATCCCAGTTTCGGATCTGTAAGACTATCGCACTCTCTAACGTCAATTTCGTTGAATAACAGCGCTTATCGCTGGGTGACAAGCTCTTGTAATATGCGGAGAACATTTTGAAAATGACATCTAATCAATATAATTTATAATCTTTTTAAACCTAACTATTTTGTACCGTATCTGTGAAATTCTCTAGCCGTAAAGGCTCTCTCTCCCGGGTTTTCTGCAGCCATTATGCGCGCGCATCCTGAATGTTTACAAACCTATAATTGGTCTATTAGTATATTAAATTCTGCTATCATGTGTTAGCATTACAATTACATGAATTAATTGTCATGGAAACTTCAGAATGCAAAAACAATCAAACAAAAAAGAGAAACAAGTATATATTTTACATAAAGGAAATTAAGCCCGTTTTAGGACTATTATTTCGCATTGATATTATTGTCAGGAAAATTAAGCACATTTTGCTCCCCACATTTACATTTTTTGATTTTATCAGCATCAATGTAGTACAACAAATACTGCTATTATGTGGATTAATATTTTACAAATTATGAGAATTCGGAACGGAAACGTGCTTAAATTGTCATGAACATTTCAGAACGAAAAACAAACAAACTAAAAATAAAAAGTATGTATTTTGCATAAAGAAAATTCAGCCGGTTTTTAGGACTAGTATTATCATTTTTAGTGTAATGTTAAAAATAAGCACATTTTGCTCCCCAAAATAGTTAAATCCCATTGTAAGTGATTTTCACACCGTAACATAAAAGTACATTTTTTTTTAATTAAATCAGTATCAAGGCAGCACAAAAAAATACTAACATGGTGTATACATTTTTAACTTTTTTCCCCCCCACAGAATTTTTTAATAGAAATGTGCTTAATTGTAACACAAAAAAACATTAATGGTCCTAAAAGGGCTTAATATTTTAATTAATCCTCTAGACTGTTTACACAGTCAAAATGATTTTCTGTTGTAATCAACATTATACAAAATGCATTATGTATTGTATTGAACTCCTGAATTCTTTCAAAGGTACTTGATGATCACTTTTATTAATCATTTGTCAATAAAACGATACCATGCATGATTATGTTTCACTTCTGCTTTAATTTACTGTAAGGCAGAGTCAAATCTAACCGCCACCGTATCACCGATCAGCATCAGATCACAGATCACAGACCACAGCACCAGACGAGTCTAGTATGATATGGAGAATGAGTCTGCAGATGTTTTACTAACCGCTGTTCATCCAATCCAAATCACTGGGTGAACCTCACAGGTCTGGGTCACATTTCACTCTAAAATCAGATTACAAAAGATGCAATTCATTTTTCCATGAAAATCTTTATCCGGAATGCCGAATCCCTGACAATTTTCAAGCGACAGCTGAAAACTCATCTCTTGGCTTCATCATTAAAAAAAATAAATAAAATGTCTTTCTCTGTATTTATTCCTTCCGTTTTCTAGCTTGTACTTATTTGAACAATGCCTAAAACTTGGTATTTCAAGCACTTCCTCTGTCTGTTTGCCTCTTTAAGAAGAATTGCTTTATGTATTCCCCAGTTGTAAGTCGCTTTGGATAAAAGCGTCTGCAAAATGACTAAATGTAAATGTACATTCATATAAAAACACCCGCGCTGCATTTTAATTTTGAAACGTGAAGCGCTCATTTTATTCAACGAAAGTATAAGCCTTTTGGAAAATCTATTTGTAGCGGTCAGTTTTGATATTGTGATAAGCCGCTACAAATAACTCAATGTATAGGAAACACTGGACACTGCTATAAGTCAAATGGCCATAGTGATAACTGTTAATAAATAACAATTTGGTCCCTCTGTAAATTCTCTTTGCCACCGTGAAATCTTCTCAGTCTCCTAAAGTGTAAATACGGCCGGGAAGTAAGAAAACACACATTCAAATGTATTCTCAATACTTCAATTTATTCATATATAATCTCGGAATTGCGAGAATAAAGTCAGAATTTTGAAATATTTACCTTTTTTTTATTCTTTTATTCCATGGCTCCATAGACTGCCACTTGAAAACCGTCATTTTCTGCCTCCAGATAGGCTCCACCCACAAAAACCGTCATCCCAGTTTCGGATCTGTAAGACTATCGCACTCTCTAACGTCAATTTCGTTGAATAACAGCGCTTATCGCTGGGTGACAAGCTCTTGTAATATGCGGAGAACATTTTGAAAATGACATCTAATCAATATAATTTATAATCTTTTTAAACCTAACTATTTTGTACCGTATCTGTGAAATTCTCTAGCCGTAAAGGCTCTCTCTCCCGGGTTTTCTGCAGCCATTATGCGCGCGCATCCTGAATGTTTACAAACCTATAATTGGTCTAGTAGTATATTAAATTCTGCTATCATGTGTTAGCATTACAATTACATGAATTAATTGTCATGGAAACTTCAGAATGCAAAAACAAACAAACAAAAAAGAGAAACAAGTATATATTTTACATAAAGGAAATTAAGCCCGTTTTAGGACTATTATTTCGCATTGATATTATTGTCAGGAAAATTAAGCACATTTTGCTCCCCACATTTACATTTTTTGATTTTATCAGCATCAATGTAGTACAACAAATACTGCTATTATGTGGATTAATATTTGACAAATTATGAGAATTCGGAACGGAAACGTGCTTAAATTGTCATGAACATTTCAGAACGAAAAACAAACAAACTAAAAATAAAAAGTATGTATTTTGCATAAAGAAAATTCAGCCGGTTTTTAGGACTAGTATTATCATTTTTAGTGTAATGTTAAAAATAAGCACATTTTGCTACCCAAAATAGTTAAATCCCATTGTAAGTGATTTTCACACCGTAACATAAAAGTACATTTTTTTTTAATTAAATCAGTATCAAGGCAGCACAAAAAACATTTCTTATTGTCACCAAAGTTGAAAACAGTTGTGCTGCTTAGTATTTTTCTGAAAACCCTGATATATTTTTTCATGATTCCTTGATGAATATTAAGCTCAAAAGAGCAGCATTTATTTGAAATAGAAATGTCTTTACTGTCACTTTTGATCAATTTAGTGCATCTTTGCTGAATAAAAGTATTTTAAACTTAAATAAATAATCTTGATACACTTTCAAATAAATCTTGAAAAAAATTCAACCAATCTTTATCTAGACGAGAAACCGGTGTCAGAATTGATGTCATTTTTTATTTGATACTAATACATTTTTTTATTAGAACTTTAATTTACTTCATGTCTTTATAGCTTACATTATATTATAGCTTTAAATACTGGAGGTCCCTAGTATGACAGAGTCTGTGAAAAGATGTAGAAGCTACACACTAGAACTTTTCTGAGCAATATGAACTCCGAGTCCTTTGGTTCAGGAAGTATTTTGGTGGAGATTTGAGATTTGTTATAGAGGCTTTCAGGAGAGACGCCGTACCGGAATGAACTGCACATCCTGGAAGAGCTCTTGGATGAAGCGGCGTGAGGCCAGACGAAACATGCAGTTGGCCAGCAGGAAGGAGACCTCAGAGTACAGGCAGATGTCATCAAATGTGAATGGGAACTTCTCTTTTATCCTGCAGAGGGCAGCAGAGCGTTACGCAGGGCTAAAACAAACACAGAACACACACTCGCACAGTATTTCTCGGCTCTTCTTACGTGAGCAGTCCGGTTTCGTGTCCTTTGGTGCCGACTGAAGAGCTGAGGTTGATGACGAGTCGCAGAACCTCTTTCCTCAGCAGAACTTTGCAGGTCGGGCCGTCCTCAGATATCGCCTTTCCACCTATATGTACACATACAGCATTGCTTTTCTATCATGGACTTTTCATTGACCTCCATTGCTTTGATACTAAACAAATGCTATTTTCTCCTACCTCCTAAACTTTTACATTTGGACACTATTTAGTTTGTTTATTGTTAATCCCTCCACAAAGTAGCTGATTTTGGTTATTACTTCACTTTATATGCTAAACAAATACAGTATCTACTAAAAAGTAGATGTATTTAATAAGATATGGATCCCTTTTATACAATTTGTTAATAAGCAGATGAGTGTAATGTCAAATAATGATGACTGTGAGGTCCCGGACATAATAGTTTTACATTTTTATTGATTAACTTATTTAAAAAACAATAACAGATACGGTTCTGATAAATTTAAGTCAGTTTTCTTATGTTGATTATTAGCATTATTACTATTACTTATTTGTTATATTTATTTCAATTTAATTATATACGTTGGGGTGGAAAAGTTGCAAATGTTTTGTATTTTGTTTGGATAGTATAAGAAAACGGAATAAAAAGGAACGGAAAAAACGAAACATCTATCAGTTATCTAGAGAAAAAAACATGTCAATAGAAATCATATTTAATTTGACACTAATAAAAAGATTTTGTTTAAAAAAAACTATTATAGATACTGTAATTTATTTTGTTTATTATTATTATCATCATCATCATCATCATTAATAATATTACTTATTTTGTTGCTATTATTATTATATTTTAAATTTAATTATTACATATGCTGTGGTTGAAAAGTTGTGTTGCTCCTTTGGACAGAACAACAAAAATTAATAAAAATAGAATTGGGGAAAAGATGTAGCCTTTATTAATTACCTAGATTAGAAAAATATATTTATTTAAATATTTAAGTATTTTTATATCTTTAAAAAATATATACTATTCTGATAATTATTATTTTCTTATGTTTAATTTAATTTATTTTATTTTATTTTTATACATGTTAGGATGAGAATGTTAGAATTGTTTTGTATTGTCCCAGTTCAATACAAACAGAATGTAAAAAAAAAAAAAAAAACCTGAAAAGTTCCCTCTTTATCTTGAC
>NW_015505365.1:918078-947694 GCF_001515645.1 Sinocyclocheilus grahami
GAACACACACTCGCACAGTATTTCTCGGCTCTTCTTACGTGAGCAGTCCGGTTTCGTGTCCTTTGGTGCCGACTGAAGAGCTGAGGTTGATGACGAGTCGCAGAACCTCTTTCCTCAGCAGAACTTTGCAGGCCGGGCCGTCCTCAGATATCGCCTTTCCACCTATATGTACACATACAGCATTGCTTTTCTATCATGGACTTTTCATTGACCTCCATTGCTTTGATACTAAACAAATGCTATTTTCTCCTACCTCCTAAACTTTTACATTTGGACACTATTTAGTTTGTTTATTGTTAATCCCTCCACAAAGTAGCTGATTTTGGTTATTACTTCACTTTATATGCTAAACAAATACAGTATCTACTAAAAAGTAGATGTATTTAATAAGATATGGATCCCTTTTATACAATTTGTTAATAAGCAGATGAGTGTAATGTCAAATAATGATGACTGTGAGGTCCCGGACATAATAGTTTTACATTTTTATTGATTAACTTATTTAAAAAACAATAACAGATACGGTTCTGATAAATTTAAGTCAGTTTTCTTATGTTGATTATTAGCATTATTACTATTACTTATTTGTTATATTTATTTCAATTTAATTATATACGTTGGGGTGGAAAAGTTGCAAATGTTTTGTATTTTGTTTGGATAGTATAAGAAAACGGAATAAAAAGGAACGGAAAAAACGAAACATCTATCGGTTATCTAGAGAAAAAAACATGTCAATAGAAATCATATTTAATTTGACACTAATAAAAAGATTTTGTTTAAAAAAAAAACTATTATAGATACTGTAATTTATTTTGTCTATTATTATCATCATCATCATTAATAATATTACTTATTTTGTTGCTATTATTATTATATTTTAAATTTAATTATTACATATGCTGTGGTTGAAAAGTTGTGTTGCTCCTTTGGACAGAACAACAAAAATTAATAAAAATAGAATTGGGGAAAAGATGTAGCCTTTATTAATTACCTAGATTAGAAAAATATATTTATTTAAATATTTAAGTATTTTTATATCTTTAAAAAATATATACTATTCTGATAATTATTATTTTCTTATGTTAAATTAAATTTATTTTATTTTATTTTTATACATGTTAGGATGGGAATGTTAGAATTGTTTTGTATTGTCCCAGTTTAATACAAACAGAATGTAAAAAAAAATATTAAAAAAAACTGAAAAGTTCACTCTCTATCTAGACACGATTTGTCGATGTCAGAATAAAAAGATTTAATTTGACACGATTGAAAATGTTTCATGTTGTACCGTTGTGCACCTGGATGTTCAATGATGTCCCAGTAAAACATAATCTTCCGGAAATTTTCAATGCACTAAACAACTCCAGAAAAATGGTTGTGAAAAGTCGTCTCAGTCTGTGGTTTGGAATCTCAGGAGGTAAAACAGAAGGTCTTATTCTCACCCAGTATGAGCTCTGTGCTGGGAGTGCTGCTGGCCGAACCCTGACTGACGGCCGCGTCGCTGCAGCCAGAGATCCCCGAGAACTTGGACTGGGCGACCACCTCCAGGTGATTATGGGAAGACTGGCTGTGCCACTGAGAGAAACCATCAGACAGATCTGCCGGAGAGAGGAGTCAGGTATGAGGAACAAAAGGAACTAAATTCCTAATTTTTACCCAAATCTGGGCTTTGAACCTACAACCTTTCCAGTTACAACCAGATCAAGTTACTCTATTTACTAACACTCACAGTCTCCCATGCTTCCTCATAATCAGCGATTCCTTTCAGAAAACAGCAGGTTCACAAAAATTGAAATGAGAAAGATGTTTAATGAAATTCTCTGGTAGCGTGTGTTTGCTCACCTGTGCGTGTGTGTGTGTTGTTCAGGTGGCTGTGTGTGTGTGAGCCGAGGACGGTGATGGCGCAGCAGTAGAGGCAGTTCTGCTCCGTGTGCTCCTGTAGGCCTGTACTCTCATCGGCTCCCAGCAGGTGCTGCTGCTCCGACCGGCTGCTGTTTAACAGCTCTGTTATACTCATCTGCGGCTTCAGTGGAGGACCACGACAAGGTTCTAAGAAACATGCAGATTTGTTTAATACAATTATTCATTTACTTATCATTTCATACACAATCATTTTGGGGTCTGTAAGATTTTTTATAAGAAATAATACTTTTCTTCAGCAAGGACACATTAAATTGATCTAAGGTGACAGTAAAGAGCTATATAATGTTAAAAAAGATTTACGTATATTTCAAATAAATGCTGTTCTCTTGAACTTTTTATTCATCAAAGAATCCTGTAAAAAAATGATTCACTGTTTCCACAAAAAAACGTATACATTGATAATAATAAGAAATGTTTATTGTGCAGCAAATCAGCATTTTTGAAGGATCATGTGACACTTATGCGATTAATCGTTTGACAGCACTAAAATATATACATAAATATATATATATATACACACACACACAAAAATATACATAATTACATATTTTATTTATTTATTAATCCTAATGCTACATTTTAGATTCTTATTATTGTAGTTAATAAATTAATATACAGTTCAGTCATTTTTAACCATAATTATCATTACAATTTAATTATCATTAACTATCATTCAGTTATTAAATATCAAATATATAGTAGACTAATTTTTTACTATAAATATCAGTTACAATTTAATTATAATAAAAGGTAGTAAAAAAACTATTACCATGATCTATAGGTACTGTTTTACACACACACACACACACACACACACACAGTAATAATACTCTAAAAAAAAAAAGTAGTTTAGTAGTTAAATGAAAGTTGAAAAAGTAGAAGTAAATGCTGTGTACCTGCGTGGCGTGAGCCGGGAGTCGAGGCTGCGTGTTTTCATGGTGATGGTATCTGTAAACAGCACGTCTTTAGCGGGAGACGCCAGCGCTTCGCTGTGTGAGAGAGACGGGTGGATCCTCTGCTGCTGCAGGCGTTTCAGCGTGGCATATCCCAGCGCGTCACGCGGGCTCGTGTAGATGTAGCTGCAGTCCACCAGGCTCTTGATGGTGGCCACGGAGGGCGACTTCAGCGAGTGTGCCCTGCGCGGCAGCGTGTGCGCCGACCCGGGAAGAACTAGCGAGGTGGAATTAGACTTGGACAACAGGATGTGATTGTGGTTGGACTGAGGACTGAGCGAGTGTTGCATTTTCACAGTTTTGGTGCTCACCACCGTGTTGAGGCTGGCGCAGTCCGTATCCATGGCGATGGAGGCGGCGGGCTCTCGGGAGGGGGAGGAGCTCATGGAGCTGATGCCACTGGTGGTCGTGTCTGTGTTGAAGCTATGACTGCGGCTCTTCAACGTGCCGCCGCCGGGCATTACAGACGCACCGTCGCAGGTCAAATGCTCCCTGCTGCTCCGCTCCCTCTGACCGTCACCCGGGGTCACGGCCTTATGTTGACCTCTGCCTTCCAAATCAGAGCATCCCTCGGTGCCATACGGCTCTGCTAGTGCTTTAATACCCACAAATGAAGTCTCGAGGCTGACCGTTGGGCTGTGAGGCATGCGATTGCCATTATAAAAAACCTCGCTCTGCCCTGAGTGGCCTGGAGAGTAGTTCGAGGGCTCTGTTATGGTCCGGTTGCGCCGCATGAGCCGGAGCTCCTCGGGAGATTTTGCCGCGTTTGTCGTGCCTTTAGTGTCACTGGGGCTCCGTCCCTTCTTACTGGGGAGAGACAGGGAGTTCAGAAAGCGGTTTCGGAGATGCGAAGGGGTCAGGATGGTGAAGGGGCTTCTGTCCTTTAAGGTTTTTGTGTGTATACCGAGAGAAGAGGCCTCGTACATGTCCAAACCCTCACGGTCATCGTCCATGAAATACAAACCTAAGTGAGACGTGAAATATTACAATGGATGTAAAATGCAAAACAACAGATTGCAATGACTACTTATGCATACATTTTTTTGTGTGTGCATGTTTTTAACTACAACTACTAAAAATGGTCTCAAGTGAAATAAAATAAAACAAATATTAGATGAAAAATTTTGGCTAAATGAACTAAATAAAATAAAAGTTTCAGGTGAAGTGCTAAAATTAGTAAAACTAAAACAAGTATTAAAATAAATAAATAAATAAATAAAAATAAAAAGCATATAACAATTACTAAACCTATTAAAATTAAAATTAAATTAAAATGAACACAGAAAATATTAAAAAACAAATTCAAATAATACTAAAATAATACTGATTGCAATCAGCAGAACAATTATCAATTAAATTATGCACAAAAACGTAAACACACTGCAAAAAATCTAAAAAATCAGCTCTAGTTTGCTTCCAAATCAAGTTTATTATGAATATTATAATATATTACAAATATTGTTGCCTCTTGGACAAATTGCTTTTGTAAGTTGCTTTGAATAAAAGTAAATGTAAACATCCTTTAACCACGGTCAATTTACTTTAAACAAGAAATAAAAGCTAAAAAAAATATTGAACATGTTTTCAGAGAATTCATCTTGAAAGAGTATTTTTTGTTTTGTTTTTCTTACTCCATTGGCATATTTAGTGAATTTAGAGATGTGGTGCAAAATCACCAATATAATAATAAAAAGAAGATGATAGAATCTCTCTAAACAATTATGCAACTCCTATAACAGTAAATCCATCTAGTTCAAGGATATTTAGATATTTTACTTGCAAACCAGGAGAAAAACAGATCAAGAAATATTTTCATGTTGATATGTTAAGCATGTGCATTGACTCACTGGGCTGACTTTCACTCTCGCTGTTGTGGCGTGAGCTGGTGGACTCAGAGTTGAGGCTGAGCGTGCTGGGCACAGATGACAGTTCGCTGGGTAGCGGAGCATCCACTTCATCAGGGACGACGGGCCACTGCTGCCTGCGGCTGTGCCGGACAGAGTCCCATCCCAAAGCCTTCAGCACGTCACTGCCCTGCCGCGTGCGGCTGATCACACCCAGCACATACACACACGTACTGCACAGACAGCACTGCTTGTTACTTACTGGATATATGATGCAAGGTTATTTCAATGCTATCTGCACTACTATTACTTCAGTTAGAGTGAGAGTGTCAAAACAAAAAAGAGGAAGGTTTAATTGGATGGTCATAAAATATGAAGAAATGCTGTGAACAGGGCAAAAAAATAACAAATTGTTGCTCTTTGACTTACAATCTCCAAATCATCCATTTGAGACGAGACTATGTTTAAGGAATTTTTGGTTAAAAACTACTGTTCAAGAGTTTGGGGTTGGTGCGATTTTTGTTAAATGTTTCTGAAAGGTCTCCTATCCTCACCAAAGCTGCATTTATTTGATTAAACATACAGTAAAAACACAGTAATATTGTGAAATACTATTACAATTGAATATCTTTTTTCTGTGATGCAAAGCAGAATTTCCAGCATCATTACTCTGTACTAATCATTACTACAGTCTTGTGTGTGATCCTTCAGAAATCATTCTAATATGCTGATTTGCTGCTCAATAAACAGTTCTTAATATTATCAATGTTGAAAACAGTTGTGCTGATTAACATTTTTGTGGAAAATGATTTTTCCTACGTTATGTAACGGCCTCTTGCTAGCATGTGTAATGTTCCCACAGATGCTGTCCATGGGCATTAAATGTTGAAAATAACCTAATACGTTCCTATATTAGGCAGTCTTACCCACGTATGGACAGAACCTCACAGTGCTGAGCCAGAGCAATAATATCTGGAATCACGTTCTCCTCTTGTAGGAGGTTCAGACCCCAGTTTGAGCTGCCAATGTTGCCCTGCAATATTTAAAACGACCGTAAACTTGCATACAATGACACCAGAGACATTCAAGGATGCAAAAAACCATCACTGACCAGAGCCCACAGCGCTGCCTTCAGCTGTTTAATGCCCTCCCATTTATCCAACACTGGAGAACGGACTGTGTAGCTAAGATCCGGGATAACACCCTAACAAACACACACACAAATAACACATAAGTGCACAAAAACAAACAATGCTATACAGCCACAGCAAGCAGTGCGAGTGTAATTGGGTACCTGAGCTTCCAGCAGCAGGCAGCCAGTTTTATCATGGACCAACTGCCCATATAAATGCACAGGGAGAAACACATTTGGCCTCTGTAACCTACACGATAAATGCTTTGATTAATAAAAGTATACATCATGTTTATACATATTCATAACAGTGTTATTTTAGCTTCATTTAGAAGCCCTTTACAGGAGTGCTGAGACCTTTGGTTGCTGCGGCGAACGTAGTTGTCTCCGTCGACAGGTTTGCGGTATGTTGTGAGAGCTTCATTCATCTGCTCCTCAATCATGTCCACATACTTCAGATTATACTCCTGCAAAAACACACACGGCTCAATACATCTGCATTCAAGAGGAACAAACACAGACACAGGCGTAAAACCGCAGGCTGAGAGAGAGTCAGTGGATTGATGCTTTCACCTTCTGCCATTTATCCAGCTGTTTGTTGACATAGCCTCTTTCATTGAGGTAAGAGAAGCCTTTTGGGATGGACAGGAACCTACAGAGGAGAGCAGAGAGGCATTTAGCACATTATATTTATTCTTTTAGCAGATGACTTACAGATGAGGAGTACAACCACTTATAAGCTTATTTAAATATTGCATTTTATACCACTAACATATTTAGACATTGTCTTTATATATGACGTTTCAATAACTTCATCAAATCAAATCCACATGGACTATTATCAAAAATGACTTGCTTTCCTTGAACAATTAATTCAAAACATTAATGAAAAGCAGATTAATGTAGCATAATTTTTTGCTTATTATATACACATTAATGTTTGTTGCATTAAAAATTGAAAGTAAATATAAAAATATAAGATCATGTATATTTTTATCACATGCCAAAGAAATTTGAGATTTTTTTTTCTATTTCTATTGACAATTCTAAACGATAATAACAGAATATATAAGGAATGCATATAACAAAAGTATTTTTTTCTGGATATTCAACATAGAAAAGCTTATTTTAGACTCTAATTTGATCAAAAGCAAAGTGAGTTTTAGTGTTGGCCAGAAATATAAAAACTAGCTCAGAGATTCCCAAACTTTTTTTTTTTCAGCTGAACCTCTTTGCCCTCAAATATTTATTTGCTTCTCTGATGTTGGTTAATAGTCACATGAAATGGAGGTAAAAATGTCATCATTTTTTACAAAGTGTTTGATTTTGATCGTTTCGTTTTTAAATGTATTTTCATATAACATTTTTATGATTTATTTAATTGTTAGCTTTTTATCCACTCACAAACTCTCTGCAGTTCTCTCACAAACTCCAGTTTGTGAAACTAGCTAAAAGGTTTATTTTTAAGCGATACATTTATGTAGTAAACATACTTAAACTGAAAACCAAGACCGGTTTTACCTCAACAGCAGCAGAAGGCCTTTCTCTCCCAGGTGAGACAGAGCAGGTTTCATGTGGATCAGAGCGTGCAGGTTGGCCTATAATGATCAAACAGCAGAAATAAAGACCATTAGAGTTCCTGTAAGAAACACATTTAACTGATACAAACCAAGCAGCATTGTGGGTGATATTTTATACCATTAACAAAGTATTATATTATTTAATGCTTAACAGATTCTCATTTTTTCACATATCTTCCTATCTGAAAGTACATGAACTAATGATCTGCACTGCATCATCATGTAGCGGTGATGCTGATTACCTTCTCTTCACAGGCTTCGTCCAGGATGTCCAGTGCCTCCATGGAGACAGTTTTGTTGTGGTCATGCAGCTGTGTGACAAGCAACTCCATCCCCCAGTTACTGAAGAACTCAACGTTAGCACGCAGCAGCACGCGCAGGTGTTTGGTGGCGTACAGACGGCAGTTCTGAAACCAGACAAACAGAAAGAATCGCTAGAAGTTCATTTGAGATCAAACTATATTCCAATATACAGTCAGAACAACTTGAAAATGTTTTACAAGAATCTTATTGGAAGGATATCACTGTTATCTACCATATAACACATTTGTTTGTTTTAATAATAAACATTAATGAAATGCAGATTACTGCAGCATCAAAAAACATCTTAACATATAACATGCGTATTTAAAGGTAAGTCGCATTGAATATGGAAAGGAAATATAGGGAGAATCACTCTAAAATGCATCCAAATCACAAATAATCATTTAAGTGATTGTTTAATTACTGAACATTAACGGAATGCAAATTACTGTAGCATTAACAAAACATCTTTGCATATTAAATGTGTATTATTTAGCTGCATTTAAAAGGTATGTTGGAAATATGAAAATATAAGTCAATTTATATTTTTACAAATATGAAAATATCTATAAACAAAGCAAAATTTGGAATTAAATTGTTTTGTAACAGGACAAACAGGGAGAATCAAAATGTATATACATATATATATATATATGTGTGTATGTATGTATGTATATTTTATGTATATATACCCATTTTCATTTGATTTTAGTTAAAGTTTTAGTCATTTTGTTAAGCGTTCTCATTTTTTATATATTTTTATTAAGTAACAAAAATGTTTATGGTTTTAGATTTAGCAAATTATAACAACCCTACATGATCTTAACATGATCTTACATCAGTG
The DNA here is from genome assembly GCF_001515645.1 of Sinocyclocheilus grahami. NCBI lineage: Eukaryota > Metazoa > Chordata > Actinopteri > Cypriniformes > Cyprinidae > Sinocyclocheilus > Sinocyclocheilus grahami. Next base: position 926,658 of record NW_015505365.1, read on the forward strand.
GCCGCTGTGAGGATCTTGGACAGAATGACTCGAGCGAGTCCGTCTCTGCTGTAGTCCAGAGTGGAGACCGTTAGTTTCAGCAGGTGATCCTGGTTTTTCATCGAGCACAAGCTCAACAGACTGCACAAAACAAATCAGAACCAAACACAGTTAATCACTCTGCTACTGTGGTACCACAGTATTAACATGCCTGGACAAATGCATTTTTTTATGCAGTTTATCAACCCTTTTCACATTTCCAAAGTCATCACAGTTGGGTAAAATTCTATAGGGGTAATAAATATATAAATAAATACATTAATAAATAAATAAGTACATTTTTTCCATGACATCCTTCTTATAGCTTTCCAAAAAAAGAGGAAAAAAATATTAAAGAGATTGATTATGTTGATCAGAAGACAGAAAGATGTCAAATTTGCCATTACTCTCTCAACCGTTGTATTACAAACACTCGTACAGCAGAGTTGACTACTTTTCTGTAATTTAATGCCAAGGTATTATAACTCAAAGTTAAAAATGAAAATATAAATACCTTTTCTCAATTTACAATGTTAAAAGCTGTGGAAATCGTCATCACAGTCTGTGAAAAGGGTCTATTTGTGGCAAATTTTCACCAGTATTCGAGTTTTGCTGGAACACTAAATTTTTGTAAGGTATGTTTTTTTTCCATGCAGGGCCCTATGATATGAACATAATCTCTAGAACTACTCTGAGAGTCACTTCATGAGCATTTGACTATTTCTTTTGAGAAAAACTATCGACATATATACAAACAGAAATATCAAAATAAAAGTTTGGTTTAACTTGACAGAAATGTATTACTTAATGTAATGATAGTACAACTACAAATAATAAAAATATTATTAAAACAATATTTTTAAGGAATATTTACCAGAAAAAATTATTTACCAGAATTTATTTACCAGAAAACTGTAAATACATAACACAGTATTTCTGGTATATATATATATATTTAATAAATTATAATATTATAAAATCTGATTTATCTTCACAAAGACATGATATTGATTATTAAAATGTAATGAAACCATTAAAATGGAAAATTCATGGAAAAAAAGATGCACAGAATTGGGTAAAAATAAAACTGAATTTGAAAAAAGTAATAAAATGTATTTCATAAGGCCATAAAAATGTAATTTACTTTTAATAAATTGCTGTTAATTTGTGTACATTTCATGATTTCAATTAATTAGACATGCTTTTTGATTCACGTTTTTAATTTAAACATTAATACAGTCTAGAAACAATTTAAATGGGAAAAAACGGAATTTGGAAAAAAATTAAACGGATTTCATAGGGCCCTAAACATGGTATTGTGGTAGATTTATTACGAATGTGTTGTTAGCAGTACTTTCTCATATAGCCAAAATAATAAAGTTTATATAAATAGTGTGCTCTCACCACTGGAAAACGCCACATTTCTCCAGCATTTTGACTCCAGCTGGCTTTGCAGACAGAGTACCCAGAAACAGGAAGTAGTGCTGACTGAGGGTGCTGAGGAGGCCGTTGCTATGGAGACTGCGTTCAGATTTAAGCCCAGAAGAGGATGTGAGCCACTGGACGGTATCCTTCACAAGCTCCTCTAAATAAGCCTGACCGTCCTACAAAAATGGAAGAACATAAACCAAGTTAACTGCTGCTGTGTCTCTTATGGAGTATTTTAACGAAGGTCTTAATTTCTCACGTCCTCCGAATCCAAGAGGAACTGGTTAAACTGGCAGCCCGCTACCGTCAGCTGTCTGGCTTTGGCGTGATCCAGCTCCAAAGCCGAGTACAGCTTACTGCTGGGCTTATAGAAATACAGCAACCTCCTTACAAACCTACATACAAACAAACATACAGTAGAGATATAGTTTGTGGTTAGTGCTTCAAGAAAATGTAGCACATGATAGGACACCACACACTGGTCTCACTTGTGCATCTGCTCGTCCTTGTTGTTTCTGAGGTTCACATTTGGCCACTAGAAAGGAAAAAAAACAACACAAAGTTTTTTTATGCTCCTTTAAGAAGTCTCTTATGCTCACCAAGGCTGCATTTATTTTTCAGCTGTCTTCAGTGTCACATGATCCTTCAGAAATCATTCTAAAATGCTGATTTGCTGCTCAAGAAACATTTCTTATTTTCAATGCTGTGAACAGTTGGGCTGCTTAATATTTTTGTGGAAATCCTGATACATTTTCTTTCAGGATACTCTGATAAACAGCAAGTTCAAACAAACAGCATTTATTTGAAACAGTAACCTTATAAATTACTATCACTTTTGATCAGTTAAATGTGTCTTTGCTGAATAAAAGTATGAATTACTTTATAAAACGAAAAAAATCTTACCGACTTCACTACTTTGTTTAAATGTTTTTGCTTAAAATTGTGCTCATGTTACCTTTCTTTCTTTAAATAAATGCCACTTGGTTTGATATTTTATATAATGCACTGCCATTCAGACTATTAAAAGTGTCAGGGGTCACTCTATTGCTCTGTTTGTAACAGCACTATACCATACTATGTGCAATTATGAAATACTGTATGCAGTATGTCTCTTTGCACAGTATGTGAATTTTCTGTATGCATGGAATACACAGATCACATTCTTGACTCACTATTTGATTTGATTGCTAAAAAGAGGAGTTAAAATGCTAAATGTGTTTTATTACAGGAATAATAATAATGCATTTTATTATATTGTGCTTTTCTCAAACCCAAAGTGCTAATTGAATGCAATTTCCTGAATTAAACATGCAATATAGTAACTTCAAGTCAATCTTCTCTAAGAAATTATGATTTATTATTGCTGTTTCACATACTATTTTTCAAAAGTAGACAGAATATTGTAAAGTATGTAGTAAGCATTATGCTAGTATTCTATCCAAACATGGCAGGAAGAGTGAGTTGGGCCTGCTCCTCGTTTACCTTCAGTATAGTGATGATCAGAATCCAGTTCCAGTCCAGGTTCTGTTTGTGACTGAGGATCTGACTGTCCCTCAAGTTCATCATCAGCGCCTCTTCAGTGTCCTACACCACACAAACAACTCAGAAACGTCTGCCGCGTCACATATTATTAAATGAATCTATATAAACAACAGGTGAATTTGACAGAAACATATCACATCCCAAAATCAGTATAAATCCAAGGTAGTACAACAAATGCAATAATGGTGTGTAAGTACTTTACAGTTTAAATATCTTATTTTTTTACAGTACAGTAATCAGAGTTGAGTGGAGGAAATGTGACAACTCAAAAACTCTTAATGGTCCTAAATTAGGCTACATTTTCTTAAAGCAAAATCTAATTTCTTATTTCTTTTCTCTGATTTTGGGGTGAAATGTTCTGGACATGTACTTGACAGGTGTTTTGAGGTTCACCTCAGGCACACTATGATATAGTGCGTGTACCTTCATAATATAGATGTCCTTCTGTAGACGCTGGTGCTGCTCTCTCTTGTGAGTGGAGTTGGACGTCCTGCGCAGGATGTGATCCAGGTAAAGACTGTAAGGTTTGGGGCCACAACGTTTCTTTTCGTGGAAACGCTTGAGGTGGTTCACGGCTGCACTGGCACGCCTGGAAAACACAAGATTTAAAAGCAAAAATGAATTGCCTGATAGTGGAAAACATTGTTTGACACATGCTTTCGGACTATTGTCTGTGTGTGTGTTCACATTGTTGCACTCACAGCCGTTTCTCCTGAGAGATGTCAAAGGAAGCAGCCATGTTGATTAGCGTGGGCAGACAGTGCAGATGATGACTGTGAGAGTGAGGAAGAATCGTATTGGCCTGGAAGAGAGAAGAATCATTATGTGAACAAAAGTGACATTTTAGGTCCAAAAATAAAGGTTAAAGGGAAAATTAAACAGCAGTCCAAATGCATGTCTAGAATTTGGTTTACTAAATAACAGATCAGTGACTATGGTGCATGACCTGGCAACTTTTGTTTTACATTTTAATTTTGATTAAACGTTTATCTAAAAAAGGTTTTAGGATCATTAAAGATTTTTGCATTGTTGCAATAAGCACAAATCATAACAAATAAGCACATTCTGACCCCCAAATTCTCAATATCTCAATGTGTCTAGATTTATTTACAATTTATATTTATTTATCTTCTTATTTATGATGTAGTTTTTTTCCCCCCATAAACTGTTATTTTATTATTTTATTAAAAACATTTTTAGGATAGCATTCTTTACTAATTTGTAATTAGCTTTTCTATTTTTAGTTTAGTTTTTTATTTTAGTTTTAGTAATTCTGTTATGTGCTTTTGTCTTTTTCAATTTAGCTTTATTTTATTTCAGTTTTAGCCAATTTAGTTCTTTAGCTTTTGTAACTTCTGTAAATTTTTTATTTAAAATATACATTAAGATTTCTATTTTTCAACTTAGTTAAGTACTAAAAGCAATTTTTAATATTTTTTCAGTTTAGTTTTAGTTAACGACACTGCAGGCATAAGGAAAATAAATTACATAAATTACAGTAAAAAAAAAATGTAAATCTGATGACTGTAGAGTTTTCTAAAAAGCTTTAATGAAAGTAAAGCTACATTTGTGCACGGTTTTATAAAAACACACTAAGCTGTCAAATAAGAAATATTACAAAATACTGTGGTTTATGCCCAAATATGATTAAAAAATATTTTTTGTTCATTTAGTTGTATAACAAGTCTCTTATGCTCACCAATGCTGCATTTATTTGAGCAAAAATACAGTAAAAACAGTAATATTGTGAAATATTATTACCATTTAAAATAACTTTTTTCTATTAGAATATATTTTAAAATGTAATTTATTTCTGTAAAGCAAAGCGGAGTTTTCAGCATCATTACTTCAGTCTTCAGTGTCACATAATCATTCTAATACGTTGATTTGATGCTCAATAAACATTTCTTATTATTACCAATGTTTAAAACTGCTTAATATTCAAATATATAATGTTTTAGCGACAAACATGTCACAAGTTAGTCTCAATCAAATAAAATAAAATAAAAGTATTTAAAACTCACCCTGACTTCCATGTTTGGTATACAGAGCAGGCCTATCAAAGACTGGACCCCTGAGTTCCCTGATTTACACAGGTTGATAATACCTATAGGAGAACAGCACAATAGAGGGATGAAGAGCAGAAGTGGAGAGCGTTTCCCTTTTCTACTCTTTAGATGAAGATGCAGTAGATTTTATACCTGACCACGAGCGGAAGGCTGCAATGATGGCCATTTTACTGGCTAAAAAACGAGCTTCTCTGTCTTCCCTATGGAGCACAAAGATTCATAAAAAAAAGTTACTGTCCGAAATGCACATGATTACAATTCATTACAGGTAAATGAGGTAATGGCACAGAAACATGCACAAAAGCATGTATGTGTGTGTATATATTAGTGCTGTCAAACGACTAATCGCGATTAATCGCATCCAAAATAAAAGTTTTTGTTTACATAATATATTTATGTGTACCGAGTTTATTTATTATGTATATATAAATGCACACACATTCAGTATATATTTTGAAAATATTTACATGTATATACATTTATATAATATATAAATATTTAATATATAAACATAACATATTTTTCTTAAATATATACATGCATGTGTTTGTATTTATATATACATAATATACACAGCACACACACATATATAAAGTTGTGAGTTTAACTAATGCACAGATTGGAATATTGCATAAAACATTTGCAATTAAAGCACTGTTTCCATCCTATGAGTCTAAAGAGAACAAAAACGCCACTTCCTGATAAACTGGCACTAAATATTACTAAGAAAAGTAGGAGAAGTCACTAAATATAATAATGTTCATAGATGATAAATGACTTGCACCTCAGACCGAGCAGACGAAACACAAATAAACGCAATCACTGCTTTCGGAAGTGGATGCCTGCTGTTCGGGAACACAGTTAGTCAAGTTATGCAGTCCCATCACGCAGTCACATGACTATTTTGATGCGCATGGAGGAATTTATCAGTAAATGTCTTTCCATCTCCCATACACTCTTTTTCGACAATGGTGTCATTATTCAGTGCAATGAAACCAGTTTAATTCTTCTATAAACAGCTCTACTGAAGCCAGTAGCGTCTTCATTCAGCTCAAGTCAGTTCATTCAGCTCAAGACTGTGGATGTCACAATTTCTCAATTATGAAACTAATTTGATTTGGCTATAAAGCAGCTCTACAGAAGACAACGGTGTCTTCATTCAGCTCAATTCATTTGCAGTTTTGCTCTCATATGATAGCGTCAGTAAGGGTGGTCAAATCTATATTATTCCTGAATATTAAGTGTCTTTTAAACCTAATGGAAGCGGAAGACACTGCGGACACAAAACAGGTGTGTGAACTCACCTGGAGATCAGGTAATCCACCTGCAGTTGAAGAAGTGTCTGGAGGACGCTGCTGTCATGGATCAGATACCTTAGTGCTCTCAAACCCGCAGCCCGAACCTCCTTCACCTCATTCAGCAACGCCACACGCAGACTAAAACAATAGAGAGAGAATGATACACACAAATCAGTCATCTGTGAGACTCCATGATGTTTGTGATGACATCTCAGAAGGCAGCTGCCTACCGTATGTAGTCCGCAACTAGCTCACTAGGTTTTGGAACACAGTAAGAGAAAGTTCTACTTACCAAATGATGATTTCCTCATATGTAAATCCTAATTTCTCTTCACAGTGACTTACACTGTTCAGGAGCTGAGAGAGCAAGAGAGAGATACTCATCACAAATATTCTTGCACCAAGTCATCATGAAGTTCATTAGACTGTTTATGGTTAATGCACGAATATATAATCATGCTCACAGGATATACTACCGTTCAAAAGTTTAGGGCTAGAAAGATTTTCTTTTAAGAAATTGATACTTCTATTCAGCAAGGATGAATTCAATTAATCAAAAAGATTTCTATTTCAAATAAAGGATGTTATTTTGAACTTTCTATTCATCAAAAAATCCATAAAAAAATATATCACAGTTTAACTTTCCACAAAAATATTAAGTAGCAGCACAATTGTTTCAAAATCAATAATGATAAGAAATGTTTTTTGAGCATCAAATCAGAACATTAGAATGATTTCTGAAGGATCATGTGACACTGAAGACTGGAGTAATGCTTTGCGTCACAGGGATCAATTACATTATTTTAAATTGCAAAACTTTTTCACAACATTACTGTTTTTTCTCAAAGAAATGCAGCAATTGTGAGAAAAGAGACTTCTTTCAGACACATTCCAAGGATGAATTCAATTAATCAAAAAGATTTCTATTTCAAATAAAGGATGTTATTTTGAACTTTCTATTCATCAAAAAATCCATAAAAAAAATATATCACAGTTTAACTTTCCACAAAAATATTAAGTAGCAGCACAATTGTTTCAAAATCAATAATGATAAGAAATGTTTTTTGAGCATCAAATCAGAACATTAGAATGATTTCTGAAGGATCATGTGACACTGAAGACTGGAGTAATGCTTTGCGTCACAGGGATCAATTACATTATTTTAAATTGCAAAACTTTTTCACAACATTACTGTTTTTTCTCAAAGAAATGCAGCAATTGTGAACTTTCCACAAAAATATTAAGTAGCAGCACAATTGTTTCAAAATCAATAATGATAAGAAATGTTTTTTGAGCATCAAATCAGAACATTAGAATGATTTCTGAAGGATCATGTGACACTGAAGACTGGAGTAATGCTTTGCGTCACAGGGATCAATTACATTATTTTAAATTGCAAAACTTTTTCACAACATTACTGTTTTTTCTCAAAGAAATGCAGCAATTGTGAGAAAAGAGACTTCTTTCAGACACATTAAAAAAAAATCTTACCGACACCAAACCTTTGAGTTTTTTAAAACAATTAAAACAGAAATACTATAATAGCAGAAAAGAAATACTAGAAACACTTTTTTCATTATCATTAAGTGTCGTCATCCAACTAGAACATCTAGTTTCTAACATGTAAACAAAGGTTGAATTGTTCCTGGAATGTTGTATTTGCCAATCAGCATCTAGGACAGCAAACATGCATTCATAAATATATATTATTAAGTTAACAAATGAATTCTTTAAATTCTCTCAAAGCTGTTTCGAAAGTGAACAAAGTTGCAAAACATCTTCTGGTAACGATGAGCTGCACGAACTGAACCCATAAATAAAAAAGTGAGACAAACACATCAACTATTGCACTAAACTGACCTTACAGTGTAAAATTAGTCTCCTAAACATGTTTGTGTGTGTGTGTGTGTGTTACTGTGGTGCGTAGTGACCTTGGCAGGCTGAGCATGCATATGTATGTGTTTATGATGATGTCAGAGCTCAGGCAGTCAGAAGGGGTCATGTGACCCTCAGTGAGGATTAGATCTCCTCCATCTCAGCATCCAACATGTAAACAAAGGTTGAATTGTTCCTGGAATGTTGTATTTGCCAATCAGCATCTAGGACAGCAAACATGCATTCATAAATATATATTATTAAGTTAACAAATGAATTCTTTAAATTCTCTCAAAGCTGTTTCGAAAGTGAACAAAGTTGCAAAACATCTTCTGGTAACGATGAGCTGCACGAACTGAACCCATAAATAAAAAAGTGAGACAAACACATCAACTATTGCACTAAACTGACCTTACAGTGTAAAATTAGTCTCCTAAACATGTTTGTGTGTGTGTGTGTGTGTGTTACTGTGGTGCGTAGTGACCTTGGCAGGCTGAGCATGCATATGTATGTGTTTATGATGATGTCAGAGCTCAGGCAGTCAGAGGGGGTCATGTGACCCTCAGTGAGGATTAGATCTCCTCCATCTCAGCATCCTTAAAAGGCCACACACAGCATTCATGCGCACACACCACTTGAGTTAATACTCTCCAAAGCTGAGAAAATCCCACTTACACACACACACACAAAACCTGCACACATACTTCTGCACTAACAGTCTTAAGTTTAACCTCAGTCCCACTGAGATGAAACTCTTACACACAAAACAAACTCACTCAGAAAGAAACTGAAAGTGAGAGGAGGCGCCCACTAAGATAAACAACCCGACAACACATACACATACACACACACACACACTGCCTGCTGCTGTGCTGTTTACTATTTCACAGATCTGCTTACAGGACCAGGCCTTAAAAATATTGCATTATTTAAAAATAATTATCCCTCTTTGGCAAGTCAAATCAAATTTATTTATATAGAGCTTTTCACCAAACACATTGTTTCAACGCAGTTTTACAGAAAATGATGATGTTAATGTTTATAATATCTTAACATCTTCAAGTCTTAAAGTAGCATTTAGCAGATTAGAGCTGGGTGATGTTATATTAAAGGGGTCATATGATGCAATTTCAAGTTTTCCTTTCTCTTTGGAGTGTTACAAGCTGTTCGTGAATAGATAAGATCCCTAAAGTTGCAAAGACTAAAGTCTCAAACCCAAAGAGATATTCTTTATAAAAGTTGAGACTCGTCCACACTAGGGCTGCACGATTAATCGCATGCGATATTTAATGCACAGAGCCGTTGTTCACTGACGAGCTGCGCTAAAAATTGCGCGAATATGAACGTGGTTTGGCGCAGCTCGTCAGTGAACAACGGCTCTGTGTAGTTAATGCTGCTCAATGTGAAAGCACGCAGGTGATGGAGATTTACCGCTGATTAAAGAACCGGCTTTACTGATAAGATGCGCGTTAAATATCGCTTGCGATTAATCGTACAGCCCTAGTCCACACCCTCCTAAAACGCCTCTTTTAAACACGCCCCCACATGTCTACGTCACGATGTGGGAAGATTTGCATAACACCGCCCAAATATTCACGCAAAGTAAGAAGGCGTAACTTTATTGTTGCTGCCACCGCCGCCGCCATGTCATGGAAACGCTGTGTGTTTCGCTGCAAAAGCGAAGATACTTTGTTTGGTCTTCCAAAAGAGGACACGACTAGAAATCAGTGGTTAAGTTGTATTTACAACACTGTTCCAGAACAGTTCAACCCAAATATTCAGATGTGTGCAGCGCATTTTACGGAGGACTGTTTCCTGATCCTGGTAGAGTAGACTACAATGCCGGCTGTTCTGACTCACAGACTGTAAGTACGTTTTTTATATTTAAAGGATTTTCCTCTGATGATTCAAACGCAAGTTTTGAGCAGTGTAGAGTAGCGCTTGTTGTTTGTCGTTTCTCCGATCACAAATACAGACATGGTTTTATGTTTACGCGGCGCGATGCAACGCAATACGTAAAAAGACAGTATAACTCAGTATAATCCATAATTATGTCCCCACTGGATGCAACAAATGCCTCGTTTATAATGGGTTTTATTGTTTTTGTCTCGTCGCTCCGGCCGGGACACGGCATCACAGTATGTGAGGGGCGTAACATTTCCGTCACACGCTTGAGGTATTCGGCCAATCACAACACACTAGATAGCTGGCCAATCAGAGCACACCTCGCTTTTCAGACCGATGAGCTTTGTAAAAATCGACGCGTTTCAGAAAGGCGGGGCATAGAGGAGAAACAATAAATGTACAGTATGTGGAAAATAATGTGTTTTTGAACCTTAAACCGCATAAACACATTTCATTACACCAAATACACAAAATAATGTTCTTTTTAGCAACATCATATGACTCCTTTAAATTTGGCAACAATGTCAGCAATCATGCAGCTGAGATTTGCTATATAGTATATGCTTTATTTAAGTATACTGTGAGTATGTGGGGAAAGCTGGATGTACTATATATTCAACTGCCAAGTCTCAATGCTATTCTAGTTTCTAGATATCTAGTTTCCAGTTTATAGATACAAGTTACAAGCCAAAATAACAAAAATCTTTAAAGACTGTTTTCTCAAAACGAGAAATCTCCAATTAAGCTGCACTTACATACACCCAACTTTACTATTTTGTCTATATTCTGAAGGTTTTTGCAGGTTTTCACATTTACAATTCAGCATATTTTTTCATACTCAAAATCAGTGCAAAATATGCGAAGAATTCTTCTGATTCCATGCAGACCTAGTCATGATCGTCTCTCATCACTAAAATCATACACAAGAGTGGCGTAGACCAGCCTCTGAACAACAACCAGCATAAATGGAAGTTGTAGTACCTTAACAAAGTTGTTCAGGTGGCCAAGCTTCCTCATGTTGGAAACCCCGTGAGATTTGGCGATGTTCTGAAGGATCTCGCGCAGGTTATCGGAGGGTTCTGTGGAAAGCAAAAACCTTAAATTAAAATCCTAAAAACACAAAGAGATTAATAATCAGTTACTGCTAATACATTAGGTAGGCTATTCTGCATCCAGGACAGGAAATATGCATTATTCTTTCAAATCTCTTTTGAATTAAAATCACATTGTTTAGCACATAACAACTAAACATATCACATAATGTATCTCCATATCCACTATGAAGCATCACTTTCCCTGTGCAGAACTCAAATAAAACCTCTCGGGATCTTCCATGCAAGTGATTTTTGCACATAAATGATATTATGGTCTAAATTCAGTAATTGCAATTCAACTTTTCCCTGCTCTAGTCTTTATTTAGTACATTTCTCAAGAGAGACGTCAAACACACTGGCACGGCAAGATTCATCAAGATCAGGCTCGTCAAAGACTTTTTGCATTAACACCCACCAGCTTAGATGCATCAAAGTCTGAAACCTTAAAACACAGACTTGATAGGCAGCATGCAAGAGATGCTTTAAGCCAATGACTGTTTACTGACACAGCCTAACCGAGCTGAATGCACTGCAGCTACTGACCTGCAGATGTTTACTAGACAACACAAACTGATGTGGCTGTGCACTGCAGATCAAAACAACACCCAGGTCCCAAATCCTAGTGAGCAGCCTAGCTAGACAGCATAGTTGAGGCATCACACAGGCGTAAATAATGCGGTCTATTTAGGCAACCCATTATGGTTTGAGAGCCCCATTCTCCTGTCTGCAGGCCAGATAAAGCAGATGGAAATCACTAATGACAATTTCTTGGATTTAAGGGGAATTTGATCATTTCTTGGTTATTATTACAGAGAAGCATTATGCATTTGTTTGTTATGATTTCTATGGTGACTCTCACCCCGCGTAAGATCCAGCGGTACATTCTCCTCCCCGCTGTCATTCCGACCTGTCAAGCACAAGAAACGACACAATAAAGACACCGTAAGGCCTTATCCGCGCTTCAACGGATGCTACACACGCAGAGGGTTGTGAACAGCGCCGGTTGCGCGTGGTAACCGGGGTGTGGGTGCCGTTAACTTGCCTCTCATCCGTACACTCCGGGTCGGACGCCCGCGGATGCTGACCGCCATGTTGGCAGGGACGTTCATCATCACAACACCGGAACTCTCGTAACCTCTCGCGAGGTTTGAGCGCTGACTCCCCCTCCGGTTTTATTACATTTTATTACAACAGTAACAAAGATGGTTTTCTAGTTAATTACATCCTCGTTTTGGGAAGGTTTTATATACACAAATCTAAGAACTTGAAAGTGAAACCTACTTTTTATGTATTTTATAATGACTTGAAATCCTACAATTTAGAGTTTTCTAAATTATTGTTACCGATTATTTTGTATTTATTTTGCACATGATCCTACTGTTATGCACGGAGTATTATTTCAAGCGATGCAAACTTTGAAGCTCTTCTTCGTGTAATATGTTAAAATGTTACTTTTTACATTGTAATAAAATTTTATATAGGCTACACACAAACACAAATTATTTTATGAACAGAAATATTGTAAAAATTAAAAACATGAAATTATTACATAAATGATGGATATATATATATATACATGTGTGTGTGTGTGTGTGTGTATATAAAACTATTATTTTTCTTTCAGATATTCATTCAAATGATGGAAGTTTTATTTCTACTTGTTTTCTGGGTACATTTCAAGTCAATACAGCACATTTTAAACCTACTTTTAGAACGTTCTGCTGATGTAAAACCCCATTAATATTCCCAAGACTGTCAGAATGAACTATCATTTCTTTCCAAAAAAAGAAAAGAAAAAGAAATCATACTGACTCCAAGCTTTTGAATGGAATAGTGTATAATGTTACAAAAGCTTTTTATTTCAGATAAATGCTGATCTTTGGATCTTTCTATTCAACAAAGAATCCTAAAATAATGTACTCAACTGTTTTAAATATTGATAAGGAGCAAATCAGCATATTAGAATGATTTCTGGATCATGTGACACTGAAGACTGGAGTAATGATGCTGAAAATTCAACTTTGATCACAGGAATAAATTACATTTGAAAATATATTAAAATAGAAAGTAGCTATCTTAAATAGTAAAAATATTTCAAAATTTTATTGTTTTTGCTGTACTTTTGACAAATAAATACAGGCTTGGTGAGCAGAAGAGAATTCGTAAAAAAAAATTAAAAAAATTTAAAGATCTTACTGTTCAAAAACTTTTGACTGGTAGTCTAGGCTGATTATTCTTATAGATTGAAACAAATGTCCTTTAGCCAGTATAAAGAGTATGAAAAGTGCTCCGAGTTGCTGCAGAAAAAAAAAGAGGAGCAACAAAAAAACATGTTGCTGGAGACAGGCTTATTATTGAAAATGCAAACTGCTTGTCTGCCAGCAGGAGGCGCTTTGAGAGCGGCAGAACTAGCGGTTTCTCCAGTAACGACTGTAATCAAATCAGCTCCGCTCATTAACACTTCTTTATCAGATCAAATGAAAATGCCATCGAAAACTTTTCTGAAAACAGTTCTTTCCCTTCAGAGATACATTCATATAAAACACCCGCACGTGTTTTGATTTTGAAACGTGCAGTGCTCATGTTTATTCAACGAAGTCAAACGCCACAAATAAATCAATGTATGGGAAACACTGGTAATGTATATCGAAAATGTGTTTAAAAATCATATCACCGTTATTGAAAAAAAATTATATCGCGATACATTGATATTGAATTATTGTCCAGCCCTAGGTCAAACTGATCGACCATTGATATAAAATCAAAACGGCATTGCTGAATTTTACACAACAATTACTCAACATTCACTAACATTTAGGCATATCAAATAAGCCAAGTGTGCTTAGAAATGCAAAACCTGTATCTATTGGCTAGGGTGAAGAAATGTTTTCATGCAAAACATCGTCTAACCAGAATAGAAATAGAACAGGAAGACTATACTTACTGCTCTAAATTAGCAGTCGACACATAGCCAACTGAAAGAGAGAGAGAATAATTAATAAGAGTTTCCTCTTCTGCTAGGACATGTATTATGTCCTAAATCAACTCACATTTTCCTTCGCTGTTCAGGGCAATGATTTTGTCATCTACTGGATGAACTATCACATCAATGATTTCTCCAGGTTTGACTGGCAAGTCTTTATTACCAAACTTCTTTATAGACAGCGACTGGAGAACAGTAGCTTGATACAGCACTTTGATTTCCGCATTATACTGCAAGAAGAGGCAATGAGGGTTAGTAGTATACAGAGTCATTCACTTACCATCCATCAAACAAATGCATCTTACTTTAAACTTCTTCCTAAACTCTTTCTCCTCCTTCTCAAACTTTTTCTTTTTCTTCGGGTCCATCTCGTTTGTCTGTCTTGTTGAGCTGAACTTTCGAAAGCTGCGGTAAAAGAGAGACTTAACATACACTACCATTCAAACGTTTGAGGTCAGCGAGGCTCAGAAATTACATACTTTTATTCAGCAAGGACACGTTCAATTGATTAAAAGTTACAACACATTAAATAACCAGAACTCCGTGAATGTGCTTACTTGTTGTGGGAAAAAAATATCAAGATGTAAATATCCTGCATTGTCCCACTGTAGGATTCATTTTCTTTATGGAAAATATGATTTTTTTTTTAATGTCCTTATTTTGATGTCAAACATGAGTGTTTATTTTTGTTTTTTTTTCATCTTAAGATCATTTTAAACTTCTTTTTGAGAAATGTATTGCTACAAAACTTTTTTTTACATACAATAAATGACTTGTTTTGATATTTTGTTATATAATGCAATGATTTTAGATATTTTTAAGTGATTTAAGCAACCATTCAAAAGCTCGGGATCAGTAAAAATGTATTGTTTTTTGCCACATTTGTAATAAATGCTGTTCTTTTGAACTTTCTATTCATTATAGAATACTGAAAAAATATCAATTTCCACAAAGATATAATAATATTAAAATATAATAATTAATATCTCAAAATATTACTGTTTTACTGTAATTTTCAAATAAATGCAGCTTTGGTGAGCATAAGGACTTTAAAAAAATCTTACCGACTTGTGTAATGTAAATGTAAAAGTTACTTGCCAAAATATTAAAGATGCATGGGAAAGGGCACTTTACAAATTTGCTTACTAAAATAATATGGAAAAAAAAGAAAAATAACCTAACCCTAACCTTTTAGGAGATGATGGAGGAGGGAAGTCTGCTGGAATAATGTCATCATATGTCTCATCAGTGGCACCTGTTGGACAGACACCAAAAAAAGGCTCTGGGTGGAGCATTTACATTTATGAATATGGCAGATAACCTTAATCCAAAGCAACAACACTGCATTCAAGATAAACGTTTTTGTGCATTCATTGTTCATGGATTCTTTGAGAATCAATTCAATGCTCTTGGCTTTGCTAGCACCAAGCTACAACACTCAACCATTAAATGCGAGCAATAATTGTATATTTTACGCATTTCTGAATGTTAAATAAATCCAGTGCTGTTAGATTATTCATATGGCTGTGCTTATACAAAATTCACATGTTATATTAATGTATAGTTAGAATACAGTATTACTCACACACACCATTAAATGCAGTGGGGTCTGGAGGAGGTGGAGGTGGAAAGCTGTAAAACAGCAGTAATATTACAGCAGATGGCAGTAAATCCACTATATATGTGCTTCAGCTTAAAAGGCACTTTGAATAATACTCATTTACTTAAAAACTTTACGACTTTAGACTGTCACCTATCAGTGTGGAATTTGCACAGATTAGTTTTTTATTTTAATATGACACAATATACTTTTTTATATAAATATAATATAAATGACTATACAATTTTTTTTTAAATGTATAAAATAAAAAAATTAAAAAAGATATATACATTTTTAAACATTATAAATGATAAATAATATAATTTGACATGTAAATATTTTAATAATAGACATGACAAGCTCAAAACCCCTACATTTAAAAATAAATATTAAAATAAAGATGATTTGGTGAATTTACTATATTTGAATGAATATCTTTTTATTCAGCATTTCCATAGCAGAAATCAATTATATTTGAAAATGAATTCAAAGAAATACAGCTATTTTAAATTGTAATAATACTTCGCAATATTATATAAAATATAAATGAATTAATTAACAAAGACTGCATTTATTTGCTCAGAAATACAGTATATTCTATCAAATAAATGCAGCCTTAACGAGCATAAGAGACTTCTTTCAAAAACATAAAAAATCTTGCTGCACCTTAAGTGCTGAGCATGGAAGTTAATAATAAACAAAAATTGCTGTCATAATTGTTTGGATGAATATATCAGTATTCATAGGCGGAGGGTGAACCAACTCCAGGGTAAGGCTAAAAGCAGTCAAATCTATTAACTACAAACAGAGCTGGATTGGTAATCGAATTTAATAATTTAAGGGGCCGACAGAATGTTTTTTTTGCCGAAAACCATCACGCAGGGACAACGAGCAGCCAGTGGCCCATTGGTTTGTCTCCTGTATTGACAGCGTAATCATAGACGGAGCAATTAAGTATTTTGCTCTGCTTATATAAAGATCGCATCACCCCAACTTCTTCCTCGTCGGCTTTTCCCACGTTTCACGGCAGCATTATCAAGAACAGGCTTGCTCTGCGGTGAGTGATGCGGGCCAAAGAGCCAGGCAGGAGGAGAAGAAGAGAGTAGTTGAATTGGTAAAGTGCTTGATAGGGACTCACAGCGGAGGCAGACGTCTAACCTATCCTGATGTGTGTGTCCTAATTTTTGATTTTATTTTTTGGGGAAATGATAGAAATTAATACTTTTATTTAGCAAGGATGCTTTAAATTGATCAAAAGTGACGATAAATACATTTACAATGTTACAAAAAAAATTATATTTATAAATATATAATTATATTTCAGATAAATGCTGTTCGTCTGAACTTTCTATTAATCAAAGAAACCTGAAAAATTCTACTCAGCTGTTTTTCAACATAATAATAATAACAATAAATGTTTTTTTGAGCAGCAAATCAGAATATTTGAATGATTTCTGAAGGATCATGTGACTGGAGTAATGATGCTGAAAATATAGCTTTGAAATCGCAGGAATAAATTACATTTTAAAATATATTCCAATAGAATAGTTATTTTAAATAGTAAAAATATTTCACTATATTACTGCTTTTGCTGTACTTTGGATCAAATAAATGCAGGCTTGGTGAGCAGAAGAGAATTCTTTAAAAAACATTAAAAATCTTACTATTCAAAAACTTTTGACTGGTAGTGTATATATATATATATATATATATATATCGAAGTGGTGATGGGCCGCCTGGACCAAAAAATGCCAGGGCCAATTTTTTGTCCCAGTCCAGCCCTGACTACAAACATCACATACCTTGTCTTTTTAGGCAAGAACCAGACATGGGTGTCATGTAGGCTAATCAAATATGTTTAATGGGACTGAATTTGCATTTAGTGTGATTACAATTTAATTAAAACATTAGAAATTGATAATTATATAACGTTTCCTTCCCACGGTTATTCAAACGGCGAATAAATTATGTACAGAAATGACATTATCACTAACTTTGATCTATCGCACTCTCAAAAAAACAAAAGTATCGTTATAATCACTGAAGCTGTCTAAACTGCGAAATGAATCCCTTACTTACGTTGTACGTACATCTGCGCTTTGTTGTTTATGGTTATAACGTGCGTGCGTTCAACAAAGCTGATGAGTTTCAGCGATGACTCATCTGAACGCCTCTGATTGGCCACTGCATTCCTAAGCTCAACAGAATCGTGTGTGATTGGTTATAATGCGCAACACTGAAAAAAACGCCTAAAAGGAAATACGGTGCAACATGAGCAAATCTTAATTTAAAGCCGCAGTCGACACTTTCTATTCATTTACACTTTGTTAGCAACAGACTTAATAGATTTAATTTGTTTGTGCAGGGACATTTTTTTTTCCAATTTAGTGGCATTTTTGCACCAAGACTCCGTGGCCAGCCTTACACACGCTCCGCCTATATGTCAGTATTTGTGCAGCATTAAATGCTTCTGAACATGAATCACCTGAAATCAGCTTGTGGATCATCTGGACAATCATAAATATCAGCATCACATTCAGCTGCTGGAAGTAGTCACGTGACAAAGTCGTGAACAAGGGGGGAAAAAAGTCATTTCCTTTATGTTTCCTTCATTTGACACTCACTACATGATTGCAATGTGATTTAATTCATATTTATGAAATGTATAATGCAATGGCTTACCATCTGGTAGACTGAAAAAAATATATAATATAAATTTTGCAAATAACAAATTAACCTGAATAGTGTTAATAATCTTTAATAAGTTACTCTCTTACTTATTGACGTCATCATTTGCGCCCACATCATCATACACCTCCTGTCCATCCGATGTGCTTCTCACAACATCTAGAGTGTCAGGCTTCACAAAGCCATCTACATGAAAAACACACCAACACAAAGTCAAAATAGCAGCTGACCATGGCCAGCCAAAGAGGAAGAGACAAACAGGAAGCTTCAGCCTAATATAGACAGAGCATGTTCAGTTTAGCAGCTCTTGTCAGTATGTGAAGCATTACTGAATTCTTTGTGATGTAAATCCAGTACAGTGCGGCAGAGTAACTCACACTGGCCTTCAGGGTTTCTGGCGAGCCAATAGTCCTTTGGGTTTTCTGTTTTGCGCACAATTTCAATGCTCTCTCCCTGCTTCAGTGAAAGTTTGTTCTTTCCTCCCTTGTGATCCACACTGGCCTTCACCGTTTCAAGCACCAATATCGGACCCTTGATCTATCCGAGCACAAACAGCAGTGATGATGCAAGTTTCTTACAGTCATTGTCACTTATTTGTATTAAAAAGTAATAAAATAAAGAAAGAAATAAACATTTGTACAAACATGCAACAAAATTACTGTTACAAAATGTCTTTGGGAAAAACTCGTGAAACACGAGTCTGGGTCACAAAATGACAAAATAATATAATAAATGAAAAAAAAATACACATATATTCACACATCTATATTTTTTTATGTATTTTTTTCAGTTACAGTTGTGTAATTGTTGTTTTGTTATAAACAAAATTACAGTTACACAATGTCTATGAGCAAAGTAAACTCATAAAAACTGAGTCTGGGTCTCATTTCATGCATGCACGCATAAATAAATAAATATTTAATACATAAAATGAAAATTAACAATGGAAATTATTAAGACAGAGAGAGTGAGAGAGGCATAAAATGTGACCCAAACTCAGTATTTATGAGTTTTGCCCATAGACATTGTATTAATACATCTATACATGTACCTGTCAAAAACATATCTGGAGACACATTCAACCTCAAAATCAAAATTGCTATTATATTTCACATAAACAGAATATATAGTTAATATTCATAGGCAGTGTTGGGGAAAGTTACTTTTAAAAGTAATGCATTAAAATATTGTGTTATTTCCTAAAAAAAAGTAACTAATTACGTTACTTAGTTACTTTTTATTGAAAGTAATGCGTTACGTTACGTTTGCGTTACTTTTTAAATCAGGGCTGGGCTTGCTTGTTTGCTTTTAATATAAAAAGTTTTATTTTTGTCAAATGTAAAAGCCCTTTCACACCAAAAGCCTCAGGCTGAAGGAAATGTAAATTCACGTCTGTACAGAACACAGAAAAAGAAAGTTCAACACTCTTCAGCAATAAAGAAAAAAGAAGAAATGTTAGTTTATCTTGTGTAATTTTTGCTTATTAGTATGGTTGAATTGGATCACTGAAGGTCAGCAGCAAATTGGTTAATAAAATGGGATTAAATACATAAAGGATATTTGTAATATTTAACATATTTAATTATTGCAGCTTTGAGTCATATTCTGCGTTGCGTTTAACTGTTTTTATTAATTTTGAGGAAAACTAATGAATGATGAATTAATGCATGTTTACATTTATTCTAGAACTAAAGTAACATCTTACTCCTGATTTCTCTCAACAAGGGGACAGGAGAGCTTTCAATCAATAAATGGGAAAAAAAAGTAACTGGCGTTGTAAATTAAAAAGTAATGTGTTACTTTACTAGTTACTTGAAAAAAGTAATCTGATTACGTAACTCACATAACTTGTAATGCGTTACCCCCAACACCGTTCATAGGAATATAAACACATAATTTTCATACATGATCAACATATAAATATATACATAAACACACATAGAGTATATAACATAAAGTGTTTGGGAAAGTTTAAAAAGTAATGCAAGTATTGTGTTACTCCATAAAATAAGTTACTAATTGCATGACTTAGTTACTTTTTTATCCGCCGCCTCTGCTCACTCTAGCCCTCCGGCCATTCCTCATTTTATCCCCTGGCCTCTGCTCACTCTAGGCCGCTGTGTGTGACGCTGTGTTTCGTTGTGAAAGCGAAACTACTTTGTTTGGCCTTCCAAAAATGGACACGACTAGAAATCAGTGGTTAAGTTGTATTTACAACACTGTTCCAGAACACTTCAACCCAAATATTCAGATGTGTGCAGCACATTTTATGGAGGACTGTTTCCTGATCCTGGGAGAGTAGATTACAATGCCGGCTGTTCTGACTCACAGACTGTAAGTACGTTTTTTATATTTAAAGAATTTGCCACTGATGTTTCAAACGCGAGTTTTGAGCAGTGTAGAGTAGCGCTGGTTGTTTGTCATTTCTCCGATCACAAATGCAGACATGGTTTTATGTTTACGTGGCAAGATGCAATGCAACGCGTAAAAAGTATAATCCATAATTATGTACCCACTGGATGCAACGAATGCCTCGT
>NW_015505365.1:948239-962408 GCF_001515645.1 Sinocyclocheilus grahami
CATGACAATGTTAATGTATTTGGTCTTGGCGGAATAGATCTGCTACGCTGCTGCTGCTGCGGCAGAGCAAGTACAGAGACTTGCTACTGCCAATACATCCACAACATGCTGCTGTGAGCATGTAAGAAATATTGCTGCTGCAAATATAACATAAATGAAATAACCCCCATATAGCATACATGAATCACCTCGTAGCAGATCTATACAGGTGGAGCTGGGGAAGGTGGAGGGTTTCTGAAGCAAGCTGCACTGCTACGGCAAGCACTAGTCATATATTTGAATGTTGAGCAGCGAGCTCATTGGCTACCGATACAGGAGAGAACCAATCAGCTGTGCCATGTGATAATGATGTCATTAGGTCAGATTGAGTTAGACCTATTGGACTGCGCCATCTAGAGTTTCATGCCAGAACTGTGTATTTATGTCTTTTTTATTGTGATGTGATCTCAAATGTTGTTTATTATTGTTTCATCACCTTAAAATCATTTTAAACATTTTGTGGAATGTAGTTTTTTATTATAAATTATACTTGTTTTGATATACTGTATAGTTAAATAATGCAATGACATTTCATTTAAGTGATTTAAACTTCCATTCAAAAGTTTGAGGTCAGTAAGATTTTATTTTTTAACCAATTAATATTTCTATTCAGGAGGGATGCAATGTATAGATCAAAAATTACAGTAAAAACTTTAATGTGGCAAATGATTTATGTTTTAAATAAATACTGTTCGTTTGAACTTTTTATTCATTAAAGAATTGTCACAGTTTCCACAAAAATATTAAGCAGCAAAACCGTTTTCAACATTGGTAATAATCAGAAATGTTTCTTGAGCATCAAATCAGCCTATTAGAATGATTTCTGAAGGATCATGTGACACTGAAGACTGAAGTAATGATGATGAAAATTCAGCTTTGACATCACTGGAATAAATAACATTTATTCAAATTATTTCAATTAATTTTTCACAATGTTAATGTTTTTACTGTACTTTTGACCAAATAAATGAAGCCTTGAACAGCCAAAAACACTAAAAATCCCCAAACCCCAAATTTTTGAACAGTAATGTGTCCAAAATCTTACTAGTATTTTGGGTGTATACTTACATTATTCCAGTCATTTAAAAATAAGGAACTGAATCTTTCTTATCTGAATAAAAACACATCAGTTTAGCTTAAATAAGCTTCATCATGGAGGTCCGTATCTTACCGTTCCCTCTGAACTTGCTGAGGTTAACTAGCCGAGGTCTCTGTGGTTTGGCGGGACACTTTCCTAAAACAAACAAACTGAGAAGAGGCTTCTTTTTCGGCACTGACAAATCACCAGTAGTGGTTTCCGGTGCTGTAGAGATCTTTTCATGAAGAAGGGGTTTCTGTTTGGCAGGACTCTGGGATCCAGCTCCAGTGGGGGCTTGTGTATAAGCATTCTCCTGTGTCCCTCTATTGGGCAGCTTCCCTCCAACAGCATCACTTCTTGAGTCACTATTGGCCTTGTTGTTAGAAACTGGAGGATTGAATCTAGTCTCCATAGAGTTAACCGTGAAGTTGGGTTTGACCATGAGAGGTTTAGGCAAAGGCTTGGAGCCTGCACCTTTATTCATGTCCACAGGTTTGAGTTTCCCCGTCTTGGGGATCAAAACTGGATTCCTGGCGCTGCCGAATTGATTGTTCCGAGCAGGTTGGGAAAACGGACTTTCACCAGCCAGTGAATTAAAATGAGACATCAGGGATTGTACATTAGTGAAATTGGCCTAAATATGTCAAACATAAATATTAGTAACACTTTACAAAAAGGTCTCATTGCTAACACCAGTCAATATAGTTTTACAGCATCATTAACCTTTGTTAAAGGGGTCATATGATGCGATTTCAAGTTTTCCTTTCTCTTTGGAGTGTTACAAGCGGTTCGTGAATAGATAAGATCCCTAAAGTTGCCAAGACTAAAGTCTCGAACCCAAAGAGATATTCTTTATAAAATGTAAGACTCGTCCACGCCCTCCTAAAATGCCTCATTTAAACACGCCCCCACATGTTTACGTCACTGTGTGGGAAGATTTGCATAACACCGCCCAAATGTTTACACAAAGAAAGAAGGCGTAACAACTAGTATTGTATTGTACTAGTATTGTTGCCGTGACGCTGTGTGTTTCGTTGTGAAAGCAAAACTACTTTGTTTGGCCTTCCAAAAGAGGACACAACTAGAAATCAGTGGTTAAGTTGTATTTACAGCACTGTTCCAGAACAGTTCAACCAAATATTCAGATGTGTGCAACGCATTTTACAGAGGACGAGGACTGTTTCCTGGGAGAGTAGCCTACAATGCCGGTGTTCCGGTGAATTCAGTTCCCCTGTTTCCCCTTCGGCGCGCATGCTGACCCTATACAGTCTATGATGCTGACAAATAATGCTACACAGTCTGTAAGTACATTTTCATATTTAAAGAATTTGCCACTGATGATTCAAACCCGAGTTTTGAGCAGTGTAGAGTAGCTCTTGTTGTTTGTTGTTTCTCAAATGCAGACATGGGTTTATGTTTATGTGGCGCGATGCAACTCAACACGTAAAAAGACAGTACAAGTAATTATAATCAGTAATTATGTTCCCACTGGATGCAACAAATGCCTCGTTTATAATGGGTTTTATTGGTTTTGTCTCGTCGCGCTGGGACACGGCATCACAGTATGGTAGGGGCGTAACATTTCCGTCACACGCTTGAGGAATTTGGCCAATCACAACACACTGGATAGCTGGCCAATCAGAGCACACCTCGCTTTTCAGACCGATGAGCTTTGTAAAAATCAACGCGTTTCAGAAAGGCGGGGCATAGAGGAGCAACAATAATGTACAGTATGTGGAAATTAATGTTTTTTGAACCTTAAACCGCATAAACACATTTCATTACACCAAATACACAAAATAATGTTACTTTTTAGCAACGTCATATGACCCTTTTAATGTTAACGAAAATACAATCGTACCGTGTTCATGTTAGTTCACGGTGAATGAACTAATGGTAACGGATACAATTTTGGTTTTAAATATGCCGAAAAGGATTTAGTGTAGAAACAATTTTAACTCAGAAATCGCTAGTAAATTTCACAAATAATTACGAGGAAATGGCAAATAACACTTTGAATTAAACACAAAATTTTAAAGTAGAAAGACTGCAATATTTTTCTAGTAAAATGTACTCTAATAATCATTGTTTTATTTACAACTTTAAAAAATATAAATTAATCCTTTAACACT
Organism: Sinocyclocheilus grahami; assembly: GCF_001515645.1. Lineage (NCBI taxonomy): Eukaryota > Metazoa > Chordata > Actinopteri > Cypriniformes > Cyprinidae > Sinocyclocheilus > Sinocyclocheilus grahami. The sequence continues at coordinate 951,489 of NW_015505365.1, forward strand.
AGGTACTACATAACTTAGTAACTCATCCCACATTTGAAGCCACATGTCAATGACAAATCAATGTCAAATCATGTGTCTTGTGGAGGAGACGTATGCTATGACTTAAATATGCAATTAGACTTGTAGGGTGGGCAATAAAATGGAGCAAAATAATCACATAAACTTACAGTAATTGAGGGGCCTATGGAAACCTGATTCTGTTTCAAAACAAACTATAATTTTAGGTAAAACAAAAAAAGTAATTTTGAGATTAGTTTAAAATATAAAATTGCAATTGTGATATAGTCAAAAAAATCACAACTACAAGAAAAAAAAAGAAAAAGTCTCAGTTGTAAGAAGACCATGACCAGTTGCATAAACTGCAGACAGTAATTCTTATAAAAGAATTTTTTTTAGTGTGAAGAACATTCAAAAAATGCAAAGAACCTTTTTCCTATATACTGAACCTTTTGTGAAATGTAAAGGTTCCATGGATGTTAAAAGTTCTTCATGGAACTTCCAAAGATGACAATAAAGAACTTTTATTTTTAAGAGTGTAGCCACTCTGAACACAACCAAACATAAAATCCTAGCACTGTGATAGCAAGTTTTGCACAGCCAACACAAAATGTAAAAAAATTACTATATTTATTAAATACAATCACTAATATTATAATTAATGCAGCAATATACAAACCCCTCTTAAGCAGGCTACTGATAAAAACATGTTGGATATTTTAAAAAGCTGTGAAACTGTGTATGTTCACACCTTTAGGGTTCTGCCTTTACACTAGTCACTCTTTATGTTCACAAGCATGAAAAACATTGAGAATTTTTATACTGCCATCTGCTTCTTCAAAATGCAGCTATATGATCGATATTATATTGCATTCTTATCAATCACATCATACAATTATCAATCCTAATAAGAAAATCCACAAGCATCACATCACTATTCCTATCGTTGCATCTGCTAACTCAAGTTCAATCAAGATAATCAAGAACTAAATCATCAACAGCAAACTGAAAAATCATAATAAAAGACACTCATTTAAATAAATCAGCAAAATTTGCCTGCAAACTCACCCAGCCAGCACATACATGTGCGTGCAAGAGTACAGTGACCAGTGACAGTGGTGAGAATCACAAATACACCCAGAGGAAATGCATGTTTCCATTACTTTAATAAGGAAGAGGTGTAACCAGGGTTTCACCATTGAGCATCACGACCCTGATCTGGGGTCAGGTTTAACATCAGCTCAAAACCACTCTTATTCTTTGGACTTTCAGAGCGAGAAACAACACATACTCTGCTCAGGTGGTCAAATGCCATGAATAATAATAATATCTGTGGCGTTTAGTTGAGCAGCATATGAAGGTCAATTTTCTAATTCAGAACGCCACAAAAGTGTTTCACCAATAGCAATGTTAAAGCAAACGAACAGACTCACCATAATGATGATGGCATGCGCTGGAACTACTATCACTAGGTTATTGCGGTTGAAAGAATGGGAAAACTGATGACTAAAACTTTCACCACAACTTTTTTCTTCCTCCTAAATGGCATAAATGTTTGAGCAAAACACATTTATTTGAATCAATGAGTGAAAAATAATCTGATATGACTTTGCATTGTATGTTGTTAAACAAAATGCCATTTAACTGTGATAAGAAAGAAGAAAGACATATGTGTGTTTGTATGAAAGCCAGTCATAATGGAAACAAGGACAATTAACCACTGACCTTAAGGGGAGAATCTTTCAAAAATATAGGTTTTTACCGCAAAATCAAGAGAATATTACAAAATATAAATCATATTATAAAATTATTCTATAAATTAGATTATAATTATAAATTATATTACTATATCATTATAAATCATATTTTGCTAGTAAATTAAGCCTGCTCTATCCTGTTTATTTTACAATTATTCTCAAAAGTGATAAAGGCAGCACAAAAATACTACCATTATGTGTATATGTATAACTTTGATGAAAGGTTTTGATCCACTTCAAATGTTGACTATTGTATATATATATTTATACAGTGGTGTGAAAAAGTGTTGGCCCCCTTCCTGATTTCTTATTTTTTTACATGTTTGTCACACTTTACGTTATCGCAAACGCTTGATCGCACTTGTTGCTGCTATAAATAACCAGACGCCACCCGATCTAAATATTCCCGCACAGTTTAATAGTAATGACTTTATGAATTTCTTCACTGATAAAATAGATAACATCAGAAATACAATAACAAATGTAGATTCTACAGCGTATAATACTTTAGCTTCATTCATCGCACCAAAAGATAAACTGCAGTGCTTTACAACTATAGGACAGGAAGAGCTAAATAAACTTATCACTGCATCAGAAGCTGCAACATAGAAGCATTCCTTCATTATAAATGTATGGAAGCTTGTTTCCCACCACAGGATGAAAATTTTTTTGAATTTGAAGTCAAAACTGTGAAAGAGCAACTCAACGTTGAGATATAAACGTAAAATTCGGAGAAAAAGTCAGAATTGTGAGATGTAAACCCTCAGTTGCAAGAATAAAGTCAAGTCAGCATTGTGATAAAGTCACAATTACTTTTTTTTTTTTTTTTAACTGTGGCGGGTCACAGGGGTCATATGATGCGATTTCAAGTTTTCCTTTCTCTTTGGAGTGTTACAAGCTATTGGTGCATAAAGAAGATCTGTAAAGTTGCAAAGACTAAAGTCTCAAATCAAAAGAGCTATTCTTTATAAAAGTTAAGACTCGTCCACGCCCTCCTAAAACGCCTCGTTTAAACACGCCCCCACATGTCTATGTCACTGTGTGGGAAGATTTGCATAACACCGCCCAAATGTTCACGTAAAGAAAGAAGCCGTAACTTTTATTCTCGCTGTAGTATTGTTGCCGCCGCAATGTCGTGGAGATGCTGTTTCATTGCAAAAGCGAAACTACTTTGTTTGGCCTTCCAAAAGAGGACACAACTAGAAATCAGAGGTTAAGTTGTATTTACAACACTGTTCCAGAACAGTTCAAACTAAATATTTGTGTGTGTGTGCGCAACCACAAATGCAGACATGGTTTTACGTTTACGTGGCGCGATGCAATGCAATGTGTAAAAACACAGTATAAGTCATTATAATCAGTAATTATGTCCCCACTGGATGCAAAAAATGCCTCATTTATAATGGGTTTTATTGGTTTTGTCTCGTTGCGCCGGGACACGATCCGTGAAATGTTGGTGATGAGAAAAGTTCTGTAAATCACAGTGGTGGATGAATCTGTATAAACTCTCAAAACCTGTTCTGAGCTTTTCCTCCAAACTCATACACTTTACATACATGGAAACTTTATTCCTGCATTCCAAAAACCAAACAGACTATAAAGTCAGGGTTCCTTTTTCTTCAAACATATGCATAAATTGAAAATCTAAAAAGGTTTGAGGAGAATCTGATAAAGGAAGAACAGAAGAAATTGTATTTTCTTAAAACGTTTTTTGTCTTTCTCCCTGTGCTCTTCGACTCTACATGGCAAAGCATTGAGGAGTAAAATGCAAAACCCAGTTTCTCCTACATTTAGTTGGATATTGAGCAGTTAGTTCTCAAACAAGCCACACTTAAACTTGATGATGCTACTCTTCGGCTCATATTAAAATCTCACTGCAAACTTTTTTGGTGGATTTTTGACAAATCAGAACACGCATAAAATAAACCTCACAAACCAAAGGCAACTTGATTGCCTGACGGACTTGCCAATTATGCTGCATTACAACTAAACAGTAATCCCAGCCATTAAAACCAGTGACATTGTAGCCAAGAAGTGCTTGTTGAGAAATCAAACGAAAATCAACCGAAACGTTCTTGGTTTTGCCACTCCGAAACATTCCAGCTGGTCGGGTGTGGTGTCAACATGACCATCTCACAGTCTCTCATTTCTTTCTTCTTGCGTCCGACTCCATGCAAAACCTCTCAAACGCCTCCTCGATCTCCGGATCCATTTCATCTTCATCACCGCAGAAGCTGCAACATAGAAGCATTCCTTCATTATAAATGTATGGAAGCTTGTTTCCCACCACAGGATGAAAATTTTTTTGAATTTGAAGTCAAAACTGTGAAAGAGCAACTCAACGTTGAGATATAAACGTAAAATTCGGAGAAAAAGTCAGAATTGTGAGATGTAAACCCTCAGTTGCAAGAATAAAGTCAAGTCAGCATTGTGATAAAGTCACAATTACTTTTTTTTTTATTTTTTTTTTTAACTGTGGCGGGTCACAGGGGTCATATGATGCGATTTCAAGTTTTCCTTTCTCTTTGGAGTGTTACAAGCTGTTCGTGAATAGAGAATATCCCTAAAGTTGCAAAGACTAAAGTCTCATACCCAAAGAGATATTCTTTATAAAAGTTAAGACTCGTCCACGCCCTCCTAAAACGCCTCGTTTAAACACGCCCCCACATGTCTATGTCACTGTGTGGGAAGATTTGCATAACACCGCCCAAATGTTCACGTAAAGAAAGAAGCCGTAACTTTTATTCTCGCTGTAGTATTGTTGCCGCCGCAATGTCGTGGAGATGCTGTTTCATTGCAAAAGCGAAACTACTTTGTTTGGCCTTCCAAAAGAGGACACAACTAGAAATCAGAGGTTAAGTTGTATTTACAACACTGTTCCAGAACAGTTCAAACTAAATATTTGTGTGTGTGTGCGCAACGCAATTTACAGAGGACTGTTTCCTGATCCTGGTAGAGTAGACTACAATGCCGTCTGTTCTGACTCACAGCCTGTAAGTATGTTTTCATATTTAAAGAATTTGCCACTGTCGATTCAAACGTGAGTTTTGTGTAGAGTAGCGCTTGTTGTCGTTTCTCTGATCACAAATGCAGACATGGTTTTACGTTTACGTGGCGCGATGCAATGCAATGTGTAAAAACACAGTATAAGTCATTATAATCAGTAATTATGTCCCCACTGGATGCAAAAAATGCCTCATTTATAATGGGTTTTATTGGTTTTGTCTCGTTGCGCCGGGACACGGCATCACAGTATGGTAGGGGTATAACATTTCCGTCACACGCTTGAGGAATTCGGCCAATCACAATGCACTAGACAGCTGGCCAATCAGAGCACACCTCGCTTTTCAGACCGATGAGCTTTGTAAAAATTGACATGTTTCAGAAAGGCGGGGCATAGAAGAGAAACAATAATGTACAGTATGTGGAAATAATGTTTTTTGAACCTTAAACCGCATAAACATTTCATTACACCAAATAATGTTCTTTTTTAACAATGTCATATGACCCCTTTAAAACTCATCACATGAATTACAGTCTCCCCCTGTTGGCTGGTCTTTGTTAACTGCTCATGGCCCATCCAATGGGCTGAAGACTATGCTGAATAAGACTGGCAGGTCTTGCTAAGCCCCCCTTCTCTCCCTGGACTGCTGACTTCACTAAAATGTGCTCTTTGATTCCCCCCAGCATCATTGTGAGGACGACAATTGCTGGAGTATGAGCAGAGGGGACGGTCACACCAGGGTTATTAGAGTTAACTAAAACCATAAATAACACTGTTACTTGAAATAAAATAAATTTGAACTGGCAAAAAAAATAAAAAAAAATAACATTTTTCATTTAGTTGACATACTAAAATAATTGAAACTAAACTAAAAATGAATGAAAACTACATAGCTATAATTAAAAATCACAACAGAATTATTAAAACTTTAAATACAATTAATTCAAAATAGTAATTAAAAACTATATAGTAGTATCTCAATATATAATAGAGTTACTTGAAATAAAATAAATTTGAACTGGCAAAAAAAATAAAAAAAAAATAACATTTTTCATTTAGTTGACATACTAAAATAATTGAAACTAAACTAAAAATGAATGAAAACTACATAGCTATAATTAAAAATCACAACAGAATTATTAAAACTTTAAATACAATTAATTCAAAATAGTAATTAAAAACTATATAGTAGTATCTCAATATATAATAGTATCTAAACAAATATTTAGTTTTTTGGATATTCTTACGAATACTTACGAATCATTTTCATTCTCTTCATATGCATCAGGGAAGTAGTCTTCTCTGTCTAGAATCTCCTGGTATTTGTCTGAGTATTCTGTGGTGGAAAAAAAACAGAGGACCGATAAGCAGAGTAGTAGATTAGTAATAAATACAGTAATAATTCATATTAAAAATAAATAAATAAATATTCCTGACATGTTATGATAATGAGAATCTGGAATAAAAATAATTAATAAATAAATAAATTTAAATATACTTAATTTTATGAAAATAAATAAAGATTAATGCAAGTCTTAACAGTCTTAAAACATGCTTGCTTTCTTTCTTTCCCCTTTAAAATGTCGTTTCTGATTTTCTTTTGATTTTGAACCCGATCATGGTTTTGTGACACTGGCCCGCTTAATAAAACACAAGGAAGTCTGTATGTGGGTCACAGCAGACTGAAGACGCTGCCGATACTCACCAGGATCCGCTGCTGTGAAAGGCGTCCCATCTGTTGTGTAGAAGGTTGGTTCATTCTGAGGAGCAAAACCATGACAGAAACCCATTAAAAGAGGCTACAAAACATTAATACAGTCACAGATTACATATTTTACTTCAAACCTGATTAAATACATTTAATTTCTTTGGCATTGCGCACCATAAAGTAGTTGGGGTCGTTGTCAGGTGTAGCGTCACTGCTCACAGCGGCTGTGTGAACTCGACCCCAGTTACTGGACTGCAACTCCAACAGTTTCAACAGCATCTGCCTGGCGTCTCTACAAACGCACACATACAGGAAACATCAATAAACACAGATAAAGTGCATATCAATAATGCAACTTTACAGCTCAACAATCTAAGACATGGTTACACTGACAGTGATACTCAGCAACAAAGAAGCAAATGGAAGCGAACGATTTCCAGTGTCATGAGTAGACTTGTACCGGTATTCGGTAATGCGATATGTCACGGTAATGAATATGCACGATATTGTTATCGTGGGCACTTCTAAATACCTTGAATAATTATATATTACAAATTATTCAGAATTTTGAATGCATTTTAAGAATACTTTTCCCATCAACTGGTCAAAATGCACAACACCGCTGTATGCTGCGTGAAAGACGCATGCGCACTCTGATGTAAACAAGCGCGGACGAGAAGCGCACGGCGGAACATGTGAGAGACGCTCTAGATGAAAGCGGATGACAGCAGATGGTGCTAAACTGCAGAAATAATAATAATAATTCATTTAAATGCAGCCGTTACCCCAGAAACCCTGTAAATAAAGCAGCTGCACTACTTTCTGTTTCTGAATCGTGTTTAAATGATTTAAACAGCCATTCAGATTTGTGTATTTGCTATGATGTTCATAACAGCGCCAAATACTTAAATATTTAGACTTAATAGGCTATATATTTTCAAACTTTTTAACATTTTAATCTGCACTTCAACATGCCCTAGATATTGTTTGAAAGTGTTTTGATTCTTTATTGTTCGGTCACACTTTACATTAGGGCTTCATTAGTTAATTCATTAGTTAACAAACTGCCAATGCAAAATTCTTCTGAAAATTCATTAATCTTAGGTATTCCAATATTTAATAACAGGTTGTTAAAATCAAAAGTTGCAACTGTGTTATTTAATGAGCTAACATGAACAAAGACTTGCATTTTTTAAACAAAGATGAATAACTTCTGTAGCAAATGTAGATATTGCTCATTGTGAATGTTAATGCATTAACTAAGGTTAACTAATGAGGTCTTATTATAAAGTGATACCTATTTGCACTTTAATCTGTGTATAACTTTTAACTTTATACATTTTTCTGTATTGCATTTAAATGTATTTTTGTTATAAGAAAAAAGTTATTAAACCTGTTATACTGTATTATGACAGCACTTTTTTTAAAACTAAATTTCAATATCGTGATAATACCGTATACCGTGATAAAAGCATTAGCAATTAATAGCAACATGAGATACCGGCATATCCCTAGTCATGAGCAAAAACAAATATTGGCGATGCAACTCAGCTTTATGCAAAAGTACAATGATAAACAGTAGGAGTGCAAACAGTGCTCAATACTACATTACATATATACCAGTGCATTTCAGAATCACTGAAATACTATTATAGTTTTATTGACATTTTTAAATGAGGTTTTTTTATTATATTTTGTTTTAATATTCATTTCACATTTTAGCTTTTTTGTTTTGTTTTGCTACAAATTATTTTGATGTGTTTTGCCATTTTTGGTATAGTTTTAGTTATTTATAATTACCTTGATATACTGCATCCTAAACATTTCCAAAAACAATCAATCGTTATTGAACCGTTGCCTGACTCACTCACCGGCTGCATTTGGCATCTAAACAAATGTCTTCAATCTTCTTGATTACCTCATCCATGTCTGACTGGCCTTTCTCCTTCCACGTGTCATCCAGAATGGAACCACTCAGCTTGTCAAATCAGTAAAACAATGCTAGTCAACATCAACAGTGCAGTACTGCATTCTTATCTGCAGATTAATTACTTATTTCGTTTCAGTGCTTTGAGTTGCCTGGCGATTTCAAAGTCTTTGTTTATGTCAGGATTACTGTCACTAATGATCTTAAGTTGAGTCCTGAGGTCACTTGATAACTCCTACAGACTTGCTCTGACATTTGCTCTGAAACAGTACCATTTAGTGTATTTGCAGTGTGTAAGAAGAGGAATACTTCAAACCTTGAGTAATTTGACAGCACACATTAGGTTGGGGTCATCTGGGTGAGAGAATAATGCGTTCAAAAGATCCTTTAGCGCTCCCAGTAAGACATTAGCTCGCCCGGGTGTGTCCTTTCCACTTTTTATCTGAAAGATAATTGAAAGAATGAAGAATTGTAGTAGCTCATATTCTTTGAAACAATAAATATACAGCTCTGACATTTGAATTCAAGCAGATACATATGTTAGGATTTATACACTAGATTATACAAAGGAATAGATATACAGGGTTCAGACTTTAGCATTACATAATTTGCTCAGACGTAGCAGGTCAAGCTCTGCTGTTGGGTTTATTTTGTAATGATGACTGGCTGACAATATATGTTATTATAAATTCACTCAAAAAAAAAAAAAAATCTAAAACAAATCATTTTTGTTAATTTAAATAAATCTGAAATAAAAGGATAACTAATTAAATAAATCATTTTGACTTGGCAACTAACTGAAATAAGTTGAAGCACTAAAATGACTAATTTGGAAATAAATAAAAAACTAAAACTTATAATAAATGAACATAAACGAAATCTAAAAAGCAACAAAACTACAAATTAAAAAAATGAACTAAAATTAAAACTGAAAATATCAAAACCGTAATATATAAATACTGTACATTACTTAGCTCATCAGACAGCTTTACAAAATAAATAAATACAGTATTAGATGGATATAATAAATATTGATTTATATTGGTTATTAGACTGTATTGGCACTGGTAGTGAACTGACCTCCAGGTTAAGGTAAAGCTCCCCCAGAAACAGCACATAAGAGTGAAACCTTTTCTGGGTGCCTGGATCTCCTCTCACGGCCTGCTCCCTCTGCTCATACTCGGTTCGACACCTACACAGAATGGAGTTAATGGATAAATGAAACTAACAAAAATTAGACTAAATTAAACTGAAAGTAAAGGCTAAAATGGAAAAGGGAAGAAACTGTTGACTTTAAGAACCAAATGTCAAGACACTTTTATGAAACACCCAGAAATGGGTACTTGAGCGTCATATTGCTAAACCTGAAATGTACCTCTGCAGCAGCAGCTGTCTGAAGTTACCGCTGGCTGGACTGAGACGGATGTGATGAGACAGATGGTTACAGAGCCGCGCTCCCGTGTAGGCGAAGTTAGGGATAGACGTGGACTGTGGAAAACAAATGTGGGACGATTTTCATTGCATTCATCTTAATAATAACTGCTTAATTTATTATGTTTTGATTAGGGTTGTGCAGACAACCAGATTAAAAATGGTACCAAAGTAATATTTTGCAAAGTTCAGTTCTGCTATTTGGTTTGAAAATCAATACAGCGCAGATGCATTGTTTGAAAATGAACCATTAATTGACCAATTATAACATTTACTTTTTAAAATAACAATACCCAAGCCGTTACAGAGGCTGTCTCAGGATACATGCATCCTTTTACAACAGACAATGAGCATGCAAAACTAAAAAAAAAATAGCCACAATTTATAATTAGAGTACAGTTCATGCTGCTGAATTCAGCTTTGTGTCGTCATTTATATTTCAGATATATATTGATCAGTAAATAAATAAACTTTATATATTCACATTTGTGTGTGTCCACTTGAATGAATGAATAAATAAATAGATGAATACATAATATTATTTAGAAATAAAATAATAATAAATGCATGAATATATAATATGGACAGCTATAAATAAATACAGGATCAGATGGCTATAAAATATTGACTTATATAGTAAATTATTAATTTATATTGATTATTAGACTGTGCAATAATCATAATTGTAGTAATAAGTGGAAAGAATCAAGTGTGATTTTTTCAAACATATTCTCAGTCTGTTCGCCGCAGGGCCCCCTCAAAGCGTGGGGCCCGATGTGACTGCACCAGTTGCACTACCCAAAGGACGGCCCTGGTTCCCACACAGATGCATTATTAGGGAGTCATCAGAAGCACACCTGTACGTAGATGAGCTCTACCAGCTCCTGCAGAATCTCCTCTGTGGTGACGCAGCTGTTCAGCGTATCTGTGATGTAATCGATTTCTGACTCCAAGGACCCTGGAGATAAGTTCAGATGGCTTACGAAATCCTGAATGAAATCAGCCAATGAGGGCTCGGGATAGTGTCCCTCAGAGTCATCGGAATACACATCATCCTAAAAAAAAAAAAAAAAAAAAAAAAAAAAATTAAAAAAAA
>NW_015505365.1:963126-967868 GCF_001515645.1 Sinocyclocheilus grahami
TGTGTTGACGTCATTTTAACTGAAACAGGAAGACAGGGCGGGACATAAAGCAGCCCCGCCCCTTTTTAAAATAGCCAATAGCGTTAGTTTATATCACAGCTTGGGCTAGAGCCGTTCAGAGTCGTTGAGCTCCGTAAAGCCGCATTTAAAAGGGTATGCCAGCCACAATCTCATCCATATTGCTATAAAATATAGCATTATGTGTATAATTCAAATAGCTCCGATACATTTTGTGGTCTGCGCCGACTCGCACATGTGATCCGCTCCGTGCTATCGTGTCTCTGGACCAGAGCAGAGTGTGTGTGCAGTGGTTAGCATGACAGCGCAAGCCACTTCTTTTTTTACCTCAATGGAAAGCATATTTACACTGTTTGAATCGTTCCGTCCCCTATATAGTGCACTACGTGCCATTCACTGTACAGAAAATACAAATTCTGTGGACAAGTGACCGATTTCAGCCGCGGCTTCAGCGTCTATTTTATAGTGTAGGGGGCGGACGCTTCGGATTCTAGAGAGCATTTGATTGGACAGAAAGTTTGGTGAGAAGCTGAAGTACGATGTGACATCAAATCGTTGAGCCGTTTGGGCGGTAGTGACGAACTACAAGCTTTGAATGCTTGTATCTTCTAAAGGCGAATTTTGTCACTGTTTTGGAGCACACTGCCTTATAGATAACCTTAAGACTAACATATTGAAAAAAACACCCAAAAAAAAAAAAAAAAAAAAAGAGAACATTAGACTAATACCACAGTAAATTCCCAAAAAGAGTGTCAAAAAAGAGCCACATGGACTCACCTGGAATGATGCATAACAGCCCGGGACAAACTCAGGTGCCGCAGCAGACAGTTTGGAGTTTTTCACAAGCGCATCTGCAGCACTGCTGCTATTGTGCCCTGAAGGAATAGGGGATCTGCTCTCTGGAAGACAGAGCGATGAAGATTGGCATTAATGTTGAAACATCTGTAGTCACTATACACAGTACCGGTAATTCCTGTTTTTTGTTATTGCATAGTTTTGATGACTTTACTAGTAGTCAAAAAATGTGAGAAACAGTAATAATAAAGAAAAAGCAGGTATGTCCAAACCTTAGACTTGTCGTGTAGGTACAGAAGCAACCCGACAAGATGACTTAACTTCTCCACTCAGGTCACACGACAGATTTATCCACTAACTGCTGGTGACAATTTAACCAGCTCTAATTCATGCATTCCAGTAAAAGTCCACACATCTATCTATCTATCTATCCATTCATGCATCTGTCCATCCATCCATCCATTCATTTCTGCAGCCATCCATTCATGCATCTATCATATATCTACCCATCCACCCATCTTTACATCCATATATCTATTCATTCATGCATCTTTCCATCCATCCAATAACAAAATACATCTAAAATAGCAAGATGTGGTGGAAACTGATATGGCTGATGTGCTTTGTACTCTATCCATTCGTGCATCTATCTATCTATCTATACATCTAAAATAGAAAATAGCCATGTGGTGGAAACTATGGTTAAAAAGGTTGATGTGCTTTGTACTCCATCCATCCATGCATGCATGCATCTATCCATCCATCCATCCATCCATCCATCCATGCATGCATCTATCCATCCATCCATGCATGCATCTATCCATCCATCCATCCATCCATCCATCTATCTACTCATGCATCAATCCATCTATCTATAAAATCCACCTAAAATAGCCAGGTGTGGTGGAAACTATGGTTAAAAAGGTTGATGTGCTTTGTACTCCATCCATCCATGCATCCATCTATCCATCCATCCATCCATCCATCCATCCATCCATCCATCCATCCATCCATCCATCCATCCATCCATCCATCCATCCATCCATCCATCCATCCATCCATCCATCCATCCATCCATCCATCCATCCATCCATCCATCCATCCATCCATCCATCCATCCATCCATCCATCCATCCATCCATCCATCCATCCATCCATCCATCCATCCATCCATCCATCCATCCATCCATCCATCCATGCATGCATCTATCCATCCATCCATCCATCAATCTATCTACTCATGCATCAATCCATCTATCTATAAAATACACCTAAAATAGCCAGGTGTGGTGGAAACTATGGTTAAAATGGTCGATGTGCTTTGTACTCTATCCATCCATGCATCCATGCATCCATCCATCCATCCATCCATCCATCCATGCATGCATGCATGCATCAATCCATCTATCTACTCATGCATCAATCCATCTATCTACTCATGCATCAATCCATCTATCTACTCATGCATCAATCCATCTATCTATAAAATACACCTAAAATAGCCAGGTGTGGTGGAAACTATGGTTAAAATGGTCGATGTGCTTTGTACTCGATCCATCTATCTATCTATCTATAATAGCCAGATGTGGTGGAAACTGGCTTACTGGCTGTCTGTTTGTTTCTAGCTGCCTATATATCTACATTCAACTTTACTGAAATGTTAAAAATAAGTTTCACATCTTCAAAGCATTTGTAACGTCATATATTTGCACATAAACATGGACCCCATGTATGTTTTCAGGTATTTCTACTGCCATTGTTAAAAAAAGCAGCTTTTTACCTTACCCAAGCATTAGCATCTTTCTCTAAATCAAATACACATATACAAACGTATTTACACACACATAAACATAAATGCGTGTATGTATTTCGTGATAACTTACATCTAAACATTGACTAGCATGAACCGTCATCTTTCTCTAAATCAAATGCACATATACAAACATATTTACACACACATAAACATAAATGCGTGTATGTATATCGTGATAACTTACATCTAAACACTGCCTAGCATTAACTGTCATCGACTTAAGTCACTCCTCCACAGGCTAATTAACCCAAATGTTCTGCTTTTTTATAACCGAGGGTGTCACAAATACAGAACTAGACAAAAAAGGACTAGGCATTGTGTGTATATCCCCCTCAAAAGACTCTGGCACCATTAGCTACATCGCAGAGACAGTTATTAGCGGATTAGCATGTCAGCTAGCAGTGAACTTTACTTCACCTGCGCTGCTGTCAGACACCGGAGGAGACGTGCGCGGCTGTCTGAGCGGCTCACCCGGGCTAAACACTGAACTTCTGATGTCTCCAGCCTCGGATGAGGAGGAGGAGGATGGTGTGCTGCTGCTGCTGCTGTTGTACATGATCTTCGTCTCGCTGATCTCCCCCGTCCGATCACAACTGTCTGTCGTCAGACGCGAATACACACACGGATCAGATCTCAGCGGGCCGCTGTACACTACACACACACACACAGAGAGATACAGCTTCACTCTACAGTCTGCTTCTCACTTTCAACTTTACTATTTCTGTTCCTGGCATCTGTCCCTCTGTTAAAGCACTAATCACTTCCTCGATCATTCTCCAGAAGCACCAGCTGATCAGAGGAGCACTGCCATCTATTGGAAATACTTGTCATCCTAGTGGAGAAATGTTGCAGTAAATCATGGCCTCGCAAACAGATGTGGGATATTTTAAGCTTTACTTTGACAGGAATTTGACATGAAAACTATAGTTTCCGCTGAAAATACCACAGATACTACAATGATTATGTATTTTACATGAATGGAGTAAAAAAGTAAAAAAATAATAATAATAATAATAAATTCAAATGATCAATGCAAAAAAAATAAGTTGATTAACCTTGATTTCATATGAGGCTTATCATTATTACAGCACGTTGTGAAATTGTTTAGATATAAACACAATTTAAAACTTAGATTTTTTGTCAAAATTAAACAGGTTTATAAAATTTTACATAAAACTGTGGTACAACAAACCTGCCTGTAACTTTCTAGTGATCCTGAAGACCTTGATTAGCCTTTGCTCGGGTGTGTTTGATTAGGGCTGAGGGCCAGAGTTGAGAACCCCTGACTTGGACTAAACTGTCTCTCATCTAGTTGGCACTAAATGTTGTTTTGTAGCAGTTATTTTACTCTAAGTCATATAATATTTATTCAAATTAATTAAATGTATAATTGTTTTTCCATTTTCAGTTTTAGTTTCTTTAATTGACATTTGAAATTGTCATTGTTACTAATAGTTCTATTTAACTTTATTTTTACACCAGTGTTTAATGTTTTAATTTATGTATTTTTTACATTTCAGTTTACAATTATCAAAAAATAAATATACGTCAAATGTATATTTTTTTAAATTTAGCTAGCAAGTTTATTTATTTACTGATCAATATGTATTTCCCATAAATTTAAAATTTAGCAAAGCTGGCAATTTGATTCAACACTACAACGCATGTTAAAACTAATAAAATGCAACAAAATGATTCCCATCATGCTGTAGAGAGCGCCCAAATAATGTGATATCTTGGGTGTCACAATTTGAATGAATGTGTTTCATTCATGTGCTAACGGGATCACACTAAATGTTGGAGACAGCTGACATTGGTTAAGATGATTTGTGATTAAAAATTGTTCATTTTTGTTAATTCAACAGTAATGATGATCAGAGGTGTAAAGTATTGGAGTAAATGTAATTAGTTACTGTACTTGAGTGTCTTTTCGGGTACTTTGTAGTTGTACTGAGTATCAGAGATATTAACAACGTTTACTCTTTACTTCACTACATTTTTGAACGAGTATCTGTACTCTTTACTCTACTACATTTGAAATGAGTGTTGCAGTTACACATTACATTTTGCATGGACCTAACTTTTTCTGCCGCAGTTTATTTCTGCTACAAAAGAC